>NC_052352.1:62048756-62207957 GCF_009727055.1 Benincasa hispida | reverse complement strand
GTATTCCCTCGAGCCGGGAGATCACTTCATGGGAACAAGTCGTAGAAAAGTTCATGAAGAGAAATATTTTCCACCTACTGAGAATGCTAGACGAAGGAAACTAATAACCAATTTTGAAAAAAACAATGGACGAATCGCTCAGCGATGCCTGGGCGAGGTTTAAAAGGTTGGTCAGGGACTATCCACACAAAAGATTATCAGACTGCCTTCAGATGGAAATCTTTTATCACAGTTTAAATTTCCACTTTGCAGACCCTGCCAATGCGACAGCTGCTGGTGGTCTGCTAGACAAAACGTATGACGAGGCTAAGAACATCTTGGATCGCATCTCTAAAAATCACGAGGATTTGAAGAGAGAGAGATCAGAGACTGAGAATAAAGGATAACGACACAAGAATCGGTGCTATTGCTTCACTACAGAACAGATGACAGCAAGATGAAACCTAATTTAGGGAATTGCGATCAATATTCCAACACTGCAAAATGGACGTAAATGAATTAATCAGAATACCGCAAGGTGTGTGACTTACGGTGAATGGATTATCGCACATGGGAAGAAATGCCAACAGACCACAGTCTTTACTTTGTGAAAAAATAATCCATTTTCTACACCATCTACAACCGGCTTGGAAACCACCCCAACTTGCATGAAAGAATCAACAGTAGAATTCCAATTGTGGCGCAAAAAGAAGGGCTCTGGATTCGTCCCGCCGGAATAACGGTAAAACAAGAAAGTCAAGCCAGTAGCTCGCAAACCGCCGCAATCTTCCTCCTTAGAAAGCTTGTTGAAGTAATATATCCGAGAAAAACAAAACTGTGCTTCGAAGTCAGGCGACTCCATCCGCATCTAGAAATTACAGATGGGCCAGATTGCGAGTGAGCTAAAGAACAGACTGCAAAGGGCTCCTGCCGAGTTCAATAGAACTTCTCATGCAACCCGGGGGGGATCAGGTAAAGAGCAAATGTCAATTCGTTATGATGCGGAGTGGAAAAAAATTGTGGAGGGAGAAAGAAAGGAGCCTAGCCAGACATATCTTCTTTATCTGGCTGTTGTTGTTGGCAGCTATTTCTTAGTCTCCATCTGAACGACCTCTCAATCTCTGGGTTGTAATTCGCCAGAGATTGAGAGTCTGCAAAGAAATAAGAAAAATTACTGTTAGCACACTGATTTGTCGAAGTCCTCGGCAATGGCGCCAAAAACTTGATGCATATTTTATGAGGTGGAATTATGGATGAAATGTGATGATGAAAATGCATTGAGCAATCAAGTTTTCTCAGTGGAATCCTAAGTGTAAACCCCACTGAGTTTCCTGGTAAATCCAAGGTCGAACTCAGGGACTTGGGAAAACTATATGCGGTGGTAATTTCTCAGAAGACTTTGCGATAACCAAATAAATTAAGTAGTTGTTTGGATTGTAGTTTGCAGTAATAAAAATAAACAAATGCGGCGGAGTTTCAAAAAAAGTTGATAAAACGAAAGATGCGATGAGTATGCGGTGAATGGGTTGAGAAGGGTTCGGCTAACACTTCCTAGGATGCGTTCATATTATGCGACCTTGCAACACACATACAATAGTAAACCATCCCTCGATGCGAATGCTATGGCTTGTAATAGTAGAATGCATGCGATATATGCGATGAGTCTATAGGACCTACACATAAGCCTCTATTCTTATTTATACGATGACAAAATGACACACACAAATAAGGCGACTACATAATATCATAACCTATCTCTAGGGTGCATGCAGTGCATGTTGGCAAACAGAGCTATCTCTAAGTCCCTATATCTTGTTTATACAGATCTAATCTTGCTCTCTCGAGTCTATATTCTAACCTAACTCTCTCAAGTCTTAGGTTCTTTCTTTAGACTCTCTCTCGATTAGCTCTAAAGGGATGTGGACACAACATAAAACAAGATAATCGCAAGCTATGAAGATCCTAGGTCATGTTGGCTTAATTTTTCTCAACCCATTCGACAAGTTTAGCTACTCATGCGTGCTAAGAGAGTGAACAGATGTAGAATAAGAACTTCCATTGTATAAATATAAAGTTGAAGTACAAAATAATAATGCAAGAAGAGAATAAAGAGCCTGGTAGCAATCTCTTGCTTCCTAAGATTTTACACTATCTTTTCTACTTTTGTTCAAAAGACAATCTCGCTCTTGCGAGAGTCGGGCCGCTCTCTGCTTCTATGCCTCTGGGTTCTCTCTCAAGTTGCCCTAAGTGATCTTCCGGCGTCTCTACCCTTCTCTCGCCCCGCCTTAAAAATAAAAGAAAACTATAAACACGACTAAAGCTATGAAAAAAAAAACTTGTTGAACTACTGAACCGCTGAACCCCTTTTCTGAAGGATGCCTTTGGTATTTATAGAGCTTCGGGGTGAAAGGCTGCTTCTCTCTTATGATTATACAGATGGGATGACTTTAATTCTCTGATTGATGCGCCAAATATTTGTCACCGAAAAGCTGAGTGTACTTATTATCGTTAGTGGCTTGTCAACTTAATTCGGATTCGACCGTCATCAGCTTTTTGTACCATCGTGATTAATTATGCTTTTCACCCAGATGCGCCCACCAAGTTGCGCCGACTCTATGCGGCAATCCTTCTTGAACAGATGTTTGCGAACATAAATCACCACAAAGCCTTGCGGTAATGCTGCACTCGCGCTTTCCGCCTTACATCAACGCATATTCTGCATAAAAATACAAATATTAACTGTTTCTATGCGATGAACGCATGCGACCGCAATGTTATGAACTTAATGCTTTTTGGACGCAATCTAATATATTTTATCAACGCAAACCTTTATTGTTTAATAACATGGCACTGTAATAACGTGCATTTCTGCCCGTTATCAGTCGCCCCCGGTTGCTTGTTGTTCATGAACTGTTGATCATGTAGACGACCATGGTGCTGTAAGGCGACTAGAAGAGTAAGAACGAGAGGAGTTCGTTCACGTTGGACTGAGTTCTTGTGAAGACTGTCTTCAACTGGTAAGTCTCTCGGTCTTTTGTATTTATTTTTAAAAGCATGCCAGTAATTAGTTGTTCAATACATATCTGTTTGTTAGAATGTATGTGTGAGAATTCTGTCACAATGAAATTGGAAAGATTGGCTTCCGCTCATAGGTATTCTTGTTTAAGAGTTCCTTCAATTTGAACGTTTCAAATTCTTTCATCACACTATTCTAAGGTTTAATCCGTTTGTGAGCTAATAGGGCGACCTAATAGACCTACAGATCATGGGCTCAAATGATTCGAGATTAATTGGCAAAACTCTTTAAATCAAATTAATCAACATTCGTTAACTACCAGGTCACTCCACTAAAGCACAGTAGTTGAACTCTCCTCACTATAGATATATTTCTATCCACTTGATTTAATCATAATCATTAAGTCAACCCTTCACTGGTTGTTTCTAATAACGGTTGGGTCAAAAGTGTTTTACCCCTGAGATTACATCTTATTCCTTAAGTCCCACTGATCCTCTAATGAACAATTGGTCTGTGATCTAATCACAAAATCGTCATTCTTAGGCCAATGAGAGGGCGAGGCCCCTTATTCAAGACCTGAAATCAACATTTTAAGGGAACAACCTCTCTACTATCCCTAAAAGCGGATAGGAGCGAATTCCATCTTGCACCCTATGTCTCCAGCTATCTACCCGGTCTTACACCTGAAATGGGGGGCTTATTGAGCCGACGTTGTTAGACCAACCCTCACCCATGCAAATATAAGGATAATCCCGAATACATAGGAGTTCATAGCTAGCTTAGATTAATGTCAAGTTACCTAGGCCTTCGCTTTAAAATAATCACTCTGAAAACAGTAAACAATGTTATAAAGTAAGAGTGACTTATTTCCTGGTCCAGTCTTATACAAACTCTTTACGTAGGACGTCTCCACTCGTATATTCTACATGGACAATTCAAGATCACATCGTTTGTACTAAATACAAAGTGGGCTACATCCAATAATGTCTCCATAATAAGGTACCCAATCTTATCCGTATACTATAAAACCATTTTGACTATCTATTCGAACTTGATCCACTCTTATGTCTCCAAATAAAGACCAGGTACTCATGTAATAGCCATGGATCTTAGTTTATTGGATTTAGTTTTTACAGGATGAAATGAGCAATTCATACATTCAATAACAACTTTATTGAATAAACCTCAATAACAACTTTATTGAATAAACCTCAATAACAACTTTATTGAATAAACCTCAATAACATCTTTATTGATAATAAAATAAGTTTAATTGTTTACAAACCACAAGTTTTAGGACATAAAACTCAACACTAACATTCTGGTATTCAGACTTAATCAGTTCAGCTATAACCCAACTGTTACCTTGTTTATGATCCTATTTTCTTAATATCTTCTGGCATGTGTGGGCGCTAACATATTTACTAATTTTGAACATTTCAGAGTCTTTCATTCTAATGGCCCTAAACTTCCATTGACAAGTCGATTCTATGCATCTTAAAATATATTACTTCTTAGTAGATCTATCAACAAGATACTGGAAGTTCTTCCTAATGGCATGAAGGAACTTTTGAACAAGAGATTCCATGAGCGTGTTCGGGTTTTTCCTATTTCATTGTGACTGAATTACCACACACATATTCTAACAAATAGGTATATAATTTTACACTAATTAACAACATGCTTTGATAAATAAAATACAAGAGATCGAGTATACACACCAGTTAAAGACTCTCTTCACTTCACACTCAACCCTGCAAAAGCAAACCTCTACGTTCTTTATCGCCTAACAAATAGTCGGCTACCAGTAACACGATTGTCTATATGAACGGCAGCAAACGAACAAGCAAGAGCGGGGACGACACCACCACTTAGAGCTCTTGGTATTCTTGGAATGAAAATCCAAAGACAAAAGCTTGATGGAAGAAAAATTAGGGATGGGGTGGTTGTGCACACAATCATGCGTTATGCATGGTTAAGCTATGCGTTTATGCCCATGCGTCAGAGGTTATGCTTTGAAATGAAAATGCATTAATCTAGCATGCAATGACCACGCGTTCCTATCACAAGTTTTCTTATGCTCGCGCCAAGTATATCGAGAATGCAAGTTTCTCGGGTAATCCGAGGTCGAACACAGGGACTTGCCACTCAATAATGCTTGTGAAGAATGCGTTTGAGGCGATGAAAAGAAAAATAAAAAAAAGAAGTTTAATGGATTTACACATTACTCCTATTCCTATCTAGACAGATTGAGCAATAGAAGACTTGCGATGAGAATAGGTAGATACACAACAACCGTTAACGCATAGTAATGTTTATTATCTTAAATCACTCGAGTAATCCCAGCTCATCACACTAACGCATCACATACCTCTTGGTGGTCAACCGCATGACTATATCTCTATAATGCATGGTTGCATCGAGTATAAGACTGTGCCTATCTCTAGGAACAATGCATACTTTGCTTTAGTGCGTTCCATCTCTTACCTTCTCAGGTAGTTAGACGTGGCTATTTAACTTATAGACAAGCAATGCAACAACCCATAGACAAGCGTTACTATAGCCTTTCACCAAGCAAAAAGGATTAACTCACTATACTCGAACAACGTACACCTCTCGGTGGGTTGCTACATGCATCCTATCTCTAGGCTGCACGATTAAGTATGTGATCGCCTTTGATAAATAAATGATGAAGGTAAATGATGATAAAGATAAAGAAGATGAAGAAGATGACATTGAAGGAATCAAGAGATGCATTGATTATAAAATGTCTTAATATCTTAAGCTAAAATGTAATACAATACAGAGGTTAGAAGAGAAATGAAGGACTCTGCGTCAAGGCTGCCGGTGGTGCCATGGATGAATGGTGGAGTCTCTCTCGAGCTCTATCTCTGGCGAAAGCTCCGATCGTCACTCGGTCTAGTTTGTGGAGGTGAAGAATTCTCACTGAAAATCTTACTCAAACTCTCATCTGTGATCGCAAACCTTTGCCTTGAGGCAGAAGTTCGGATGTTTTGAAATGAAGGTCCAAGGGGCTATTTATAGAGTTTAAATGCAGACAGCTATCATGATTGCGCTATGTCTCACTGCCGCCTTTGTTGCGGTATGGGCAATGTCACATCGTCTTATCTTGTTGATACTCCCAAGGTATGCGTCTGAGCTGGATTTAGCTGAAGTATCAATGCATTCTACCCATCTTGCGATCGCCCTTCTATTATGGTTGTCACTCCGTGGCCGCAATCTCTAAGTGATCACTGCATTCGCTTGATCATTGTAACTTCCATGCGATGGGCGTATTCAATCACCGTAACTTCCATGCGATGGACGCATTCGATCACTGTATGCATTCGTCTATGCGATAGCTCGATTTTTAGCGCATGCGTTTGTCTTTGCGGTCGTCTGTCTTCAGCGCATGCATTTGTCTGCGATTGCTTATTTCTAACGCATGCGTTTGATTCTTGCGATGCTACAAATAGACACTTTGGCAGGGAGTAACGCATAATATTGGGGTCAGTGAGGATTTAGGTGCTAATCGACGCAAAACTCAAATTTTCGCAAATTCTAAGTATTATCACCGTATTTTCTACTTATTAGCTCTCATAATTCTAAATAAAAGGCTTATAATAACTGGCATTTCTGCCAGTTATCAGTGGTATTTGTTAGAATTGGTAGAGGAAGGAGGAACGGGATGATCGTGTAGAACGATAAACAAGTGGAAGAAGGCTATCGTATAGCGAAATGCTTATCGTTTAGAGAAAGCTACTCGATCGTGTAGGTTTTACTAAGTGATCGTCTAGTAATTAGTAAGCGATCATTTAGAAAATTCGGCACGCTAAGCAATCGTTTAGAAAAGCTGAGCACTCGTTTAGATAATACGTGCGATCGTTTAGGCGATGAGGCACTATCGTATAGGCTCTCAGCTAAGCGATCGAGACGTTTTCACATCTTGAGCGATTTTTTCGAACTCTTTGCAAAATGAAACCTCATTTTATTCTTCAGTTACAATAACCAAATGAGATTTTTCCACTAACGCACGATTGAGGAGAAAGTTTCGGCCAATTATCACTTAATTAACCAATTAATTAATAAATGAATATAATCACATTATATTCTTAACCTATAGTTTGATATCATATATCTACTATAGTAATTTCTCCTACACTTGATATAAATCATATTTATATCTAATTTCCTCCAAAATAATGTATCTCATACATTTAGTCAATTATATCATATATAATTAACCAGTTCAATTATATCATATATAATCGAAATCCCTCTTGTCAATTTGAACATTTCAAACTGACCCAAAAATTGATTCTCGACTTTATCCAAGCTACCTAGGAGACCTTATGGACCTGTGGCTCGAAACTCCAACAGTACATGAATAACTGACTAAACTCTTTAGCCACGAGATCCACTATCCGTTAACTGCCAAACATTCCACTAAAGACTAATAGCTGAACTCTTCTTACCCCATATATATTTCTGTGTCCATCAGATATAACCAATCATGAGTACGATGACCCTTCACAGATGCTCGTAAGTACAGCTAGACCAATTTACCGTTTTTCCCCTATAGTTATATCTCACTCCTTAAGTACCACTGATTCCTCTAATGAACAATACAACATAGTCCAACTATGTGTGAACACCTCTCGGGCCAAGAGAAGGTGTGTGGCGCCACATCGTTCAAGTCCTGGAATCAACCTTTAAGAGAGCTATCTATCTACTTGCCCTTACTTTGTGGAAGAAGTGAATTCCATCTTGCGTAGCTGAGTTCCCAGCTCCCAAATCAGATGAATCCCCAAAGTGGTAGGTTTGAGTCGGCGGCCTGGTCACTCGCTCCCATGCAAATCAAATGACCGCCCTTAATGGCAGGAGTTCCCAGCTCACTCAAGATTGAGGTCATGTTACCTATGGTCATCCTAGTGAAGTAAAGTCTCTGTCATGAACGATGTTATATAACGAGACATTAACACTTCGTGGTCAAGTTTTATACAAACTCTTTGTATAGGATGCCCCCACTGTCCCTTACACGAATGATCAAGATCAGACCATCTGTGACAAGTCACAACACTTGTGCCCATTCCACAAAGCGGGCTGCATCCGTAGCGTTACCATGATAAGGTTTCCTTCCTATATCTATATACTATAGACCATTTTGGTTATCACTCAAGACATGATCCACTTGTATGTCACCACATACATGCTTAAGTTACTTACAGATAACTAGAGATTTTATGTTTATTGGTTTGTGATAAAGCAAATAAAACAAACAACTGAGCAAAATCAAGATGTGAAGTAAAATATCATATATTATACAACACAAGCGTTCATACAAACTGTTTATAAATTATAGGACACAAGACTTTAGGGCATCAACCCCAACATGGCAAAGACAGACAGTTTCTTGGCCAAATATTTTTTGGTTAAAAACATATTACCAACTTGGATATCTTCTATAGTAGACTCAGATGAGATGACTATGGTGCTCGCCATTAATTTTTTGATATGCTTCCTCTTGTTGCAGCTGACACGGTGTTCACCACTTCTTACTGAATCTGTACAATGCTCACCGTCAATTGTTGGGTTTCTATCACCAAAAGCTCTTTTGTCAACCCTTGATTCTACATTCATCATTGACTCTACCACATGATTAGCATTAACAACTGCCTCGAACATATCTATATCCGCCACATTAACGTCCACATCATAATCCATTGACATGTCCACTTCAAACACAGACTCATCGTTAACAGCATCCTCAAATAAGTCCACGTATTCCATTTTCAACAACCCATCCGTATCATCTCCCATATCTAATGGACATACATTATTATTCAATGGACTTAATGAATGCACCTCATTGGAAACCGTATTGTATTCAGGAATAAACTCAAGTTCGGATGTGAATGTTGGAACATTTTGAACTAGATATGATGGTATCGTACTCCTAGGTTTATGGACTATTGGTAACTTCGATACTAAAAAGACCACTTTAGACACATCGTCACAATGGAGATCTTCTTGATTACTGATCACAAATGTAGATATATTCGACCTAACATTGTACAAACACCTTATAACCAATTCAAACTCAACAAAATATATCTCACTAATTCTATATATTTCCCATAAAACCTCCCCATACTTTATTCCATCGTCAATAATCAACCCTTTCAACTGATCCCCTATATATTCTTTCTCATCCTCCTTCCATTCACCCCAAAACAAACAAATATACAAGGCATCCCTAAAAAAAGTCAAAATCTCAGAGATATTCAATAATCTCAATGCAACTATATACATATCTCGCCCGAGATTTAAAACCCTACGCTAAATCTCAGTGAAATTATACTCAATTGCGACCAAGATTATTGAATTTCCACCGAGAATGCGTAAACAACCACGAAAACCTAAATTATTGGCTCAACAACATGCTAATAACAACTACAACAAATTTATAAAAGACAATATTGCTATATTTACCTTGTTTTTCTTGAATGTATGCAAAAAAGATGAGACCGGAGGATTTTGAGGACTGCCAAACACTAAAAATTTTGGATCACGTTAAGGAAACTTGTTGAGCAAGTCAACTATCTCTTTCCCAAAATGGGTTATTATAATAATTATATTATTTTTATATTATTAAGGGCAAATTAGTAAAATTCCTTTTCTCTCAATCGAATTTGATATTCAAAAGTTAACACAATTTTGTAGCCGACCTTGTTCGAGAAGGTTCGAGAAAAATTAATTCTACTAGATTTGAGAAAATATGCTATTTTTAAATGTGAAAAGGGTTATTTTGGACAATTTCCCAAATGGATGGGGGATATCTCCAAGTGATGGAGGTGATGAACTGGAAACCAGAAAGAACCACTAATTTTCAAGGCGGAACTGGAAGCACAGGGTACTTACTAAAGCTCCGCGATAAACTATTATGAGTTTCTCCATCAATTTTGCCGTCTCTCAACCTGCTCAATCCATTGTCTTCCCTTCACGAACGCCCAATTACCAGGCCAGTCTCTCATTCCCTCAACCAATTTCTCTTCTTCTTTCTTCTTTATCTTCCACAATTGCGATTAATTTTTGTAATGGCTGAAATTTTTGGCAGATACGGAATTCAGCTTTAACAATAACACATTCTGCTACCCAAAAAGCTATTGCAAACTCCGCTATCAAAATTCCCGATTCGGTTACAGTTCATAAAACTGACTCCCATCTTGAAATTCAGCAGCTTGTTGATCTTCTGCGTGATTGTGTGGATGCAAGGTTTCTGAAACAAGCCAAAACTGTTCATGGGTTTTTGTTAAAATCGGAATTTTCAAACCACGATTCTCTGGTCTTGCTTAATCATGTTGCTCATGCTTATTCGAAATGCTCCGATATTGATGCTGCCTGTCGCCTGTTTGATCAAATGTCCCAGAGAAACATATTTTCGTGGACTGTCATAATTGTTGGATTGGCTGAGAATGGTTTGTTCCTCGATGGGTTTGAGTTCTTCTGTGAAATGCAGAGTCATGGAATTTTCCCTGATCAGTTTGCTTATTCTGGTATATTGCAGATATGTATTGGCCTGGATTCCCTTGAATTGGGAAAAATGGTACATGCCCAGATTTTTATTAGAGGCTTTGCATCTCATACTTTTGTGTCTACGGCTCTTCTTAATATGTATGCAAAGTTACAACAGATTGAGAATTCATACAAGGTGTTTAATACCATGACTGAAGTTAATGTAGTCTCATGGAATGCTATGATCTCAGGGTTCACATCAAACGGTCTCTACTTAGATGCTTTTGATCTTTTTCTCAGAATGAAGAGGGAAGGAGTAACACTCGATGCACAAACGTTTATCGGTGTTGCAAAAGCTATCGGTATGTTACGAGATGTGAACAAGGCAAAAGAAGTTAGCTGCTCTGCTTCGGAGTTGGGTGTGGACTCTAATACTTTTGTGGGAACTGCCCTCATTGATATGCATTCTAAATGTGGATCTTTGCGAGAGGCAAGATCTATCTTTGACTCGCATTTCACAAATTGTCGGGTTAATGCACCATGGAATGCAATGATTTCGGGGTATTTACAGAGTGAGTTTAATGAAAAGGCCTTGGAATTGTTTGCCAAAATGTGTCTAAACGACATACACTTAGACCATTACACTTACTGTAGTGTATTTAATGCTATAGCTGCTTTGAAGTGTTTGTCGTCAGGAAAGAAGGTTCATGCCAGAGCTATAAAATCAGGATTGGAAGTGAATTATATAAGTATCTCCAATGCAGTGGCTAATGCATATGCGAAATGTGGATTGCTGGAGGATGTAAGGAAGGTCTTTTACAGGATGGAAGATAGAGATTTGGTATCTTGGACCACCCTAGTGACTGCTTATTCTCAATGTTCGGAATGGGATAAGGCAATAGAGATCTTCTCAAATATGAGAGAAGAAGGTTATGCACCCAATCAGTTTGCCTTTTCTAGCGTGCTTGTTTCATGTGCTAGCCTTTGCTTACTTGAGTACGGTCAGCAAGTCCACGGGTTCATCTACAAGGTTGGCTTGGATATGGACACATGTATTGAAAGTGCTCTGATTGACATGTACGCAAAATGTGGCTGTCTAGCTGAGGCGAAGAAGGTTTTCGATAGAATATCTAATGCTGATACAGTGTCGTGGACTGCAATAATAGCTGGTCATGCTCAACACGGTATTGTTGATGATGCCCTTCAACTCTTTAGAAGGATGGTGCAGTCAGGTGTGGAGCCCAATGCTGTTACTTTTTTATGTGTTCTATTTGCATGTAGCCACGGCGGGCTGGTAGAGGAAGGCCTACAGTACTTCAAGCTAATGAAGGAAACCTATAGTTTGGTGCCAGAGATGGAGCATTATTCCTGTATCGTTGATATCTTAAGTCGTGTGGGTCATCTAAACGATGCAATGGAATTTATTAGTAGGATGCCCGTAGAGCCCAATGAAATGGTTTGGCAGACTTTGTTGGGGGCTTGCAGGATCCATGGCAATATTGAATTGGGAGAGCTTGCTGCTCAGAAGATACTTTCTTCCAAAGCAGAAAACTCTGCCACCTTTGTTCTCTTATCCAACACCTATATCGAATCAGGGAGTTACAAAGATGGGCTTAGTTTGCGGCTTGTGATGAAAGAGCAGGGGGTAAAAAAGGAACCAGGATTTAGTTGGATCTCTATGAATGGTACATTGCATAAGTTTTATGCAGGTGATCAACAACATCCAGAAAAAGATAAAATTTATGCAAAGCTAGAAGAGTTGAAGTTGGCAGCCATTTCTTTGGATGATGTACCAGATTTGAGTTATGAGCTGTAAGATGTGGACCTTGGTTAGATTATACGGATTTGGATGGAAGTCCCGGTCCTTCGACCAAGTCTCTATGGAGGAAAAAAGAAAAGCATCAGCCAAAGATATCAAATTAAACAGTGAAGGCAAATTGGTGCTTAAGAACTAAATTTGGGGGTAAAGGATATGGGACTTACAGATATGATTGTCTGCATTATTCATCTCCTGCAGTTTCTGAAATATGTATGATTATGTACTGCATTAGATAAGAAAGAATAACGATTCGAGTTAGGGGAATGATAAAAAGCGCCACGGATCTTGCTCGGTTCTGTGAAGATCTCTTACTTTTTGACAATATGATTGCTTTATTGGGTGAAGGCTATCAGAAGTTTGACCTCTTCTATAGTAATGCATTGTTATGGTGTGCTAATATGGAATCATAGAGCCTTTCTGCTTATGATATTACTGGGGTCTACCAAACTTGTCATGTTCGAAGTAGTAAAATTTATCATTTCATTACATGAATAAGTTTGGGGAGAAATTTCTCAAATTCATCCAGCAATAGAAATGAAGACATTTCTCTTTTCTCTCTCCCTCTTATTTATTTTTGTTTTAACTCTCTAAATTTGTCTTTTATCCTTCCCTTTTTTTTCCTTGGAAACATGGCCTAGTTGTTTTATTTCCTGAAACTATTTATCATGCCAGAATCTGTTTACTATTTCTCCCGTGAATTAGCTGAAATGAGTTTACTGTTTTATATTCTTATTATTTCATTTTCCTTTTTTTACCATAAGAGGAATTTGATTGTTTTTGAATTATTGCTTTCAGCTGCAGTGAAGTGATAACTGATATAAAATACCTTTGACATGATCTCTCATAGTCATAACTAATCGGTATGCTTCTTCTTCCCCACCAATAATCTCACTAACTTCTGGGGGTGTAATAAGACTGTTCTATGCCACCCAGAAACAAAATTTTGCATTGAAATGAAACCACTTTATGAGATTCTTTCTTTTCTCGGGTATTGAGTGAGTTAATCCTTATAAATCTTTACCTTTGAGGTGAATTTACCTCACTTATATGATACAATCTAATGTGTAATTTTCTTCTAAAATATTGACATACCATCTATGGTTTCTGGTTCAAGGCTCAAAGTTAAATAATTACTGACTTAAACTCTTGTTGAAATAGGGAAAGGAAAGTTCTTTTGTGAAGATTAGCTAGATGGGTCAAGGAGTGAAGGCTTGGATGGTGAAGTTATGAAGCAAAGAGGAAGAAAAGCTCCTGGTTTAAAGGAGGAGAGAAATGAATTGCATGGGGGAGAGGGAAAAATTGTGTGCCTTTCAGAGACTATCCAAAAGCCAATAACGAGACACAACAGTTGAAAGGCTGTTTTTATGAAATGTCTTGTGAGTATGGCCCTCACCAGTGTTAGCTTGTTGTTGTTGTGCCATTATATGTGGTCCTTTTGCTGGATTTATATGCTGGTTTTCCTTAACATGTGAAGAAGATGGGACAAGCAACTTCCAGTGAGCATATATGTATATATATATATAATTGATGGAATTAAGAAAAAAGGAAATATTGTAAAGAAAATCTATGAATCTCCAAGCCTACAAACCGCCCCCGTGACCTAAAATGTTTGAAATCTTTCTGTCAACATCAGTAAGGGTAAACATAACAACAATATGGTACGTTTCCTAACTTAATGCTATGCATTTTGTTGCTACTTATACAGATTTATTTGCTGTTTGGGCCACTCTAATTTTATGCTTCTAAAATTAAAACTCTCATTTATATCCCCTGTTTCTATCTAAATAGATAC
Organism: Benincasa hispida; assembly: GCF_009727055.1. Taxonomy (NCBI): domain Eukaryota; kingdom Viridiplantae; phylum Streptophyta; class Magnoliopsida; order Cucurbitales; family Cucurbitaceae; genus Benincasa; species Benincasa hispida. The sequence goes on along the minus strand of NC_052352.1, from coordinate 62,193,836 downwards.
ATTTATTTATGTATTGAGGAAGGGGAAAAAAATAAAAAAATAAAAAAGGAAGAAAGAAAGATGCCGAGTTTGAATCTACAAAGACAAAAATTATATAGCTGTCATAAGTTTATATATGCTGTCTGAGCATTACAAGGTGACGAAAGCAGAGTAGCTGCTACAATTCTAAGACTGACGACTCTTTTGAGAGTGACCCTTTTCAAATCTCTCCTTTCTGCTTCAAACCCACCTTTTCTTTTTCTCTTTTAACCCTTTCATTTATGATTTACACATTTTCTCCTGATATTTAATGATGCATCTAGGTTTTGAATAAGGTCATAAAGTTTTCAAATTATACTTTGTTTTTGGGCCATTCATTATATATCAGAGTGTGAAATGGCTTGACGTTCTGAATAACTAAACATTGTATTTGTAGTTATGTTATTTACAATATTTATGATTTTGGTTTTAGGGTTTAGAGGGATACACTGTATAAACTCTCTAACTCTATGATGTTTCTGAATCTGAAATCTTATATCTTTCTTTTTAATAATAAACTGTTTTCTCTCTCTCCATGGATGTAGCTAACATACTGCGATATAAATTCTATTGATGTTTCTGAATCTGTAAATTACTATCTCTCTGTCTATGGACATAGTTACTACACTGTTAGTGATGACATAAATCTGTGTCGAATTTTCTTTAATTGTTTACAAAAAAATTTTTGTTTAGGTTTGATTGTCGATTTTCTTTAACAAGTATGAATCAAAAACTACTTGTGTTTGTTGTTTATATTATCCTTGTATAGATTCTTGCCAACCAAAACTCTCTTCGGCCCCAAGTGAACAAGAGAGGCACTTATCACTAACTTTATATTTTTATTAAGTTTTGTTTCCATTGTACATTTGCATGTGAATGTACTTTCCCGAAGTGCAACTCACGTGACCTTTTGTAGCAAGTCACAAGAATCCTATAACTTTGCTCCACAAAAACGGATAACAATATAATTTATTCATTCATTTATTTAAAATATATATATACACACACATAGAAATTAGAAAAATAGAATCGGATATGGTAGTATTATATATATATACTATATATATATATATATATATATATAATATATCATGAACATCGAGGAATTTATTCGGTGAAACGAGTACAATAAAGTTCATGGTATTCACGCAAAATTACAAATTTATTTTCAATTTTTTTGCATTCTAGATTAGTTAATAATAATAGACTTTTAGTCACCCCATAGTACGGTCTCGGCTTAATTAATGTAAGAGTTAAGCTTAAATTTGTTTCTTAACTTAGGGTAAAGAATATGTCACGAGAAATATTTCCGAATTAAGTAATTATACTTTTAGCATGGTTTGGTTTTCAAATGTAATAATTTCACATCAAGAAGCCAATTAAATAGACAGATTTAGCAATTCAATTATCTTAGGTTGGGGCTATTGGATCAAATTAATGCTAGGATTAACCAATTTTATTCTTTTGCAGCTAAATGACAATTGGGTTTTCGGTAATTAACGTCATAATTAGTATGATTAATTTTAAAAATCAAATTTGAAAATTTGGAGAGCAATCAATTTCAAATTTTCTAGGTAACATTTTAATTCCATCCCACGAGGCTCTCTCCAACTTTATAGCAACTGACGGACAGAGAATGTGGGCTGGAAAAAGGGTTCCCCTTTTTCGTTGATCTGAATCTAAATTTGAATAATTTAATGCTAATTAAGCACGCAGGTGCATGCTTGATTAGCTTGGAGGATTATAATTTAATCAAATTAATAAAGTTTTGGGGTATATGTAATTATGTATCAACTCTCGAAGTGTACGTATTTTGATTAGAATATCTAACTTTTAACATCGAAAGTTGAGTTGTAAAGTTGTAAAGTGTTGTAATTTGACCTTTTTTTAAAAAAATTATTTGGAAGCTTTTTAAGGTTTGTCATAAAAATAGAATGAAAGGGGATTCTTTTGTCTAATATATATATTTTGTTTCATTTTTTTCCTTAAAATCAACTTAGGATAAATGAAATTAAATTTAAGTTCATTTACATTTATTATAGTCCTATAGTCTACTATTTTTTTTACAAGAGTTTATAAAAACGTCTTTAACATGAATAAGGAGATCATTATAAAAAATTTGACGTGACAAAATAAATATCGTAATTTGTATTTCTTTTAATGATGTAAGGCATCTAGTATGTTATAATCTTTTTTATTTAAAGCATTTTGTGTTTTATTGAAAAATTATGAAGTTAATAATAAAGCCTCTAATCTCTATTATTTCTTTTCACTTTTAGCAAGAACATATGGTAAGCTTTATTGAAAAATATGGTAATTACACAAAATATTAAAAAAGATAGTAAACAAATTCAAAGCATAACCAAAGCATGAAATTTATAAAAATGTAAACTTGAGTAACCCATCCTGTCCCCTTTTCTAATTTATACCATCAAACTAAAATAATCCTACAATAACATTTAAAACTCGATCATTCCAACGACGGTTCAATTTACATTCCATATTCAAATTTTTCGTCAAGATCACTTTTAGCACGAAAACGAAAAAAAAAAGATAATGATATGTAATCCGTATTAAAAAAAAAATGGAAGGAATTTGATTGATTTGGAAGTATATATAAAATTTGGACATGGGAGTGTGAATTATTGTGTACAGGGAATTATGGGGGGTTGGTTTTAAACGACTGTACAAGAAAGTAAGCATGTGAAAAATCAAATCAAAACACAAAAGGCAGAGAGAAAAAGGGGGAAAAATTATATAATTTAGAAAAATAATTGGAATTGGTTTTTTGAAGAAACAGTAATAATAATAGGTGTGTTAGTGAAGACAAAGAGCTTATCTGTGTGAATTTTGTAGGCTTCCTCTTTTTCCATAATATCATGATATATATATATCGATAAACATCCAGTCACGCTCATTCGACAAAAACTACACTCAACTTCACTATTATTTCTCCAAATTCAATTGCTAAACAAAAACAAAACTGTTTAATCACTCATCTACTCAAAAATTTAAGTTCTACGATTGAAGATAAACGCAAAATTAAAGATCAAAAGCAATAGAGAATCACTATTAAGAAAATGTAAAGCAATAGAGAATCGACACACAGGTTTACATGGTTCACTAACAATGTGTTAAGCTACGTCCAAAGATAGAGTGAGAGAGTAGTTTTAATATTAGAGAGAATGATATTATAAAATGACAGATCAAAGGTGTCCCTATACTTGGTCGTTCGAAGCACCAAATAAGAGATTTATTATGTAATAGACAAATATAGTTAAACAAAAAATATAGACAGTAAAGAATCAATACAAAGATTTACATGGTTCACTAATAGTGTGTTAGCTACATCACAGACAAAAGAAGAATAATTTATTATTAGAGAGAATAATTCATAATACAAAACAAAAGCATCTCTAAGGTTAGAGATTTTATAAAGCACACTTCTCTAAACCTTAGAGTGAAAAACATAAAATAAACTTCTATACTTAATCGTTCGAAACATTACGTAACAGATTTAAGATATTTCAACAAGATTCAAGTTATTTCAACAAAAAACAGTAAAATCTCTTGTTTTCTTTATACTAGGTTAAATTACCGATTAATTATTGAATCTATGCATACCCATAATTTTTTCTAAAAATTTCAAAAGCATTGTTTTTTGTATGGCGTGATTGTAGGTTATTATTGTATATACTATATATACTTCGGTAGTACTAGAAATTTTTTTTCGAGCGTGAAATGGAAGTACAACTGTTGGTGGGAAGGGAAGGGACAAGTGTAGGAGCAGGGCTGGTGTGTGGTGTGTATTGTTTTGTTGTAATGATTAAAGGGCACACATGTGAATACAGACTGGGTACCTCATTTGTCTCTCACCAATCCACACATTTCCCCCAACCAATATTTACCCTAACTCATCACTCCCTTTTTTCAATTCTTTTCCCATATATATTCACCTTCTATACCCTTTTAATTTCCTTTAGGAAGAAAAATACGTTTTCGGTCTCTAGGTTTTGAATCTGATTTTTATTTCGTGTTTAAGTTTCAAATCGTTACATATTTTATTCTTAAGTAGTTTTGAGATAGGTTTAAATTTAGTCTTAATTTTCAAAATATTACAATTTTACATTTGAGATTTAAATTTTTGTTTCATTTTAGTCCTTAGGTCGCAAAATTTATACTTTTGATCTCAATTTTTTTACTAAATACTCACTTTTCGTTTTTTATATTGATGTATATTAATTAATTTAAAAGAATTACAATTAATTAGCTTCATTATTTTTCATCACTATTTAAACTTTTAATTTTACTTCATAATTATTTAAAATTAATTAATGGACATTAATGTCAATCATCGAATGTGAGTATTTAACGAAAGATCCATATTAAAATTGTAACATTTTGAAAATTAAATTGAAATCAATCTCATAACTATTAGAGACAAAATGGGAACTAAATTTAAAATCTAGAGAGACCAAAAATATATTTTCTTTTCTCTCTATTTTATAATAATAATAAAAAATAAAATATTATTTTTATGCGTTAATCAACTCTTCCTTCTATCCCATGTGTACTAATGCATGCAAATAATTATATTACAAGAAATACTATTTATAGCGACGAAAATGATGGGATTTAACATCAGTAGTTGGATATTATTGGGGTCTTTTTAATTTTTAATATCCATTTATGAGAAGATTGAATTAATGTTTTGATGGAGATGAGAGTTGAAAATTGGTGTAATAATCACATAGAAATCAGATAGCAATCACATAACAATCACATAAAAATCAAATAACAATTAAATTTCTAGGTGAAAGTTTTTCGACATATTTATAAAAAAGCAAAACCTAGGGACACACACCTAATTTTCAATTTTTAAAATTTTTATTAAAGTTGCAATTGCCCCTTGAAAATTTGTGATTGCATAAGAAGTTGGAATTATAGAGGAAGTATGCATGCAATGAGTATTCAAATGATCTGAAACCCGAACAATTCGAACTATCCAACTTAAATTGTAAGGATTTGGTTGGGTTGAGTTGGATTTTTTTTTTTTTTTTTTTTTTTTTAATGTTTTTGTGGGTAGATTGGATTCGGTTACACTTTTAGAAGTTCGGGTTGATCCAACTCAACCCAAATTTGTAATATTATTAAAAATATATATATATTATAACTTATAAATATTATAATTATATATATTTTTGATGTTTGTATAAAGTTTGTAATAGATATCTTGGATTTTATATTTAACATTTGAGTTTTATAAAATTTTAATTATTAATATGTATGGTACAAAAATTAAGTGTTTTAAGTTAATAAAAAGTGTAATAGAAAATAAAGAAAAAAATAAATAATCCGATACTCTAACTCAATTCATGTACACCTCTAAAATGCAGAAAGACACGTGTTGGAGAGAGATGAAGAAAAAAAAAAAAAAAAAAGAAGAAGAAGAATAAAATTGAAAATAAAAGAAGAAAAAAGAAAAAGTCCCCCGTGAGGAGTGTTTGGAGGCATTCAAAAATCACAACTAAACATCCTTTTGGTTGCTTCCTTGGCCTTCACTTCTTTCGATGGCCATTTTTTCACTCCCATCCGCAACCATCACGAGCCCTTTTTATTTCTGCCCCCACTATTTTCTCTCTAACCCCCCCTTTTTTTCTCTTTCTCCATTTTGCCCTTTTATTTATCATATTTCTACCACTCATTATTCTTCAAAATTCTATTTTAATTACATGTACTACATTTACGACTTATTCTACAAATGTCAATTTCATTTCTAGATTTTCATCGCTTTAAATTAATTACTCAATACACAATTAAATTTCAATTATTTTTTTCTTTTTTGGACATTTTTTTTAAAAATCAATTTGGTTTTGTTACTATTCTTCTTTTTTTTTTTCTTTTCCTTACCAAACAAAAAATAAATTCTACATGTTTAAAATCACCTTAAAACAATTATGCTAATACAAGTTTGATATTCAAAATAAATAAAAATAAAATACTCTCATTTAATAATTATTTGGTTTTTTATTTTTGAATTTTTGAAAACTAATCTTATAAATGTTATTATCCTATTCCACCTCTGAGTTTCTCTAAAAGTATTTTCAAAATCTAAGTCGAATTTTTAAAATCTAAAAATAGTTTTTTAATTAAAATTTTTTAAAAACCAAACGATTATCAAACCAAACTTCTTAATTAAGTTTTATAAAATGTTTTTGTTCCTTTTAAAATGATTGGAATAAAGAAAAGATTATTGTACGTATAATTAAAATAAAATTAGAAAATAAGAATTTATCCTATTGTATCAAATCAAGCGTAACTCAATTGACATACGAATTCTTCTACCATCAATTGTACTAAAAAAAAATGTCACACTGTACCAAAAATTTTGGCCCACACATCCAAGTAGAAGTACTTAACTTACCAAATACATTAGGGTTAAATTTGTTGGTTTGTGTTTGAGAAAAAAGAATGAGATTATTGGTAGTTTTATTTTGAATGTACAAACTGTAAAGTTAGTACACTTATTATTATTAATTAAGAATGCATATAATTCATTGACATGAAACAAAAAACAAAACAACTTAATTAATTATATTTTTTTAAAAAAGAATGTTTAATTAAAACTTTGAAATAAAAATAATAATAATGTATAGTAGAAGGGTATTTTAGTAAGTAGAACAGTTGGCAAAGTATTTTTATATATTTGGTTGTAAAGGAGAGAGTGATGCAGTCATGTGGGAAGCTAGCAAACAGAAAAAGATCATATAGATTTCAGGCCCTCTCATCATACCCTTATAAAACACACCTCTAAGTTTTTTTCTTTTTTGCAGAAATTATTACAAAAGGAAAAAAAGAAAAGGAAAAAAAAAAGAAAAAGAAAAATCCATGGTTTCTAGAGAGCACAAGAAGGCAGTTCTGCATGAGAAGCTTCAATTACTTCGCTCTATTACCAACTCTCATGCTGTAAATTTCTCCTCTCTCTCTCTCTCTTTTTCTTATTAAATTTTATTTTCCATAATCCTCTTATCTTGGAATTTTGATGTGAAAATTGAGAATAATTGGCATAAAAAAGCTTGGTAATTTAGAAGAGGAATTTTGGGTTTTTTTTTTTTAATAATTTAAAACAAAAAAGAAGAAGCAATGATTTTCTAACACAAAAAAATTGGTATTTTGTGTGTGTAGCAGCTAAACAAGGCCTCGATTATAGTGGATGCATCAAAATATATCGAGGAGCTAAAACAGAAAGTAGAAAGATTGAATCAAGATATATCCACCGTTCAAAATTCAATCCACCCAAATCCACTTTCTCATCAATATTCTCCCATGGTATAATTTTTTTTAATAATTTCAATCAATCAATCAATAATAATCATAATCATAATAAAAATCAATTTTTTTTTTCCCATTTCCTTCATTTATTCAGAGAAAAATTAACCCATTTGTGTTTTTGTGTGTTGTAGCAGGTTACAGTGGAAAGGCTAGTAAAGGGATTTTCTATAAATGTATTTTCAGAAAAGAGTTGTCAAGGGCTTCTTGTTTCCATATTAGAAGTGTTTGAAGAGTTGGGGCTTAATGTCATTGAAGCTAGGGTTTCTTGTACTGATACTTTCCAATTACAAGCTATTGCAGAAGTAAGATTTTCCAAACACCCTTCTTTCTATATATATATATATATGTATTATCATCATCATTATTCATCAATTTAAATATATCTTTTTTATTGATTCTCATGCATAATTGGTCAAATCAATCATTTAATTTTAACAAGGATATATATTTTAACCTAAAAGAATTGAATTTTGATCCATCTGTTGGGTTTTATTTATATTATTGAAATATTAAGTTTAATATTAAATGGGTGTTTTTTTAAAAAAATTATTATTATTTTTTTTTTGGTAGATTGAAGAAGAAGGAGAAGAAGCCATTGATGCTCAAGCTGTGAAAGAAGCAGTAGTTCAAGCAATAAAGAGCTGGGGCCAAAGCGGTGAACAAGATTAATAAATAATCAACTTTCTAGAAGGAGAATTATTCAAAAAAAAAAAAAAAAACCACCTTAATTTCTCCAACTTGTTTTAATCGCGGCGTTTTTTTCTTTTTTTGTTATCACCTTAACTTCTCCGTTTGTAATGTGGTAATTAAAAAATTAATCAATGGAAAAACCGATTGATTAATGTTCTTCAAAATAAATGGAAAATAATAACGAAATAACAAATTAGATTAATGTCAATTGACAAAATATACTTTTTTAAAAACAAAAAATTGTAAGTTTTACTACAAGAGAATAATGAGCATAGGTTTTTGAAAATCATGAAAGGTATCACTTTTGGAGTTGAAGTACGAAAAGGAACAGTTTTTCTTTAATTTCTTTCATCATTACAAAACTGATATCATTTCAGCAGAAGTACGTAGAAAATAATAAAGTAAAATAAATAAAATCTAAGAAGAAAAGTTTTATTTGAATTTTAAGAGAGTAAAAAATTTAGAATAATATTTGTGAATAGAAGGGGGTTCTTTCTTCCAAGAATTGTGGGTATATAAATGCAATAATTTTACTGTTTATTGAAGGATGTTGGTCGAAGCAAAACAAGAGAGTGGTCATTATTATTTTTTATTTATTTTTTTAAAAAATTATTACGATGCCTTCTCTGATCATATAAAACCATTTCACGTGAAAAGGAGTATTTATATTCACGACAAATTTTCATTTTGGCTACCATTCTTCTGACCCTTTTCTGTTTTATTTATGGATGATATTTTTAGTACTACAAAAGTATTATATTTTCTTTTTCGCATTAAAATTTTATTTTTATAAGTATTTTTTAATGATAATAAATCTCGCATTATATTTAAATCAGACCGTTTGTGTGCCAAATTGTAAAAATTTGTAGTATCGAAAAAATTTCTTTTTTTTAATACATATTTAGGAGTGAATTTAAAATGGTTAAAATCATTTTGAAATACACTTTTATCATTCAAAATTAATTTAATGTTTAATTTTATATATTTAAAAGCATTTTTTTTATTGTATTAAGATTGATTTTGAAGGAATAATTTTTTTTTTTTGGTAATTATAAAATTAACAAACGTGATTTTGATAATTTCCCAATCACTCTCTCATGTAACTCATCCCATTTCTTTTTCATCATATCATATGTTATGCCAAAAGGCCAACCTCATCAACAAACAAAATTTTTTATTCTCTATTACACATAATCACTCTTTTTTGCCTCTATTTTTATGTCTTTTCTTTCTTTTTCATGTACTCAGTTTTAGTTTTAACAATGTTGCTCATCTTAATGATGGACAATGTCACTCATCTCTTTTATGATGGTTACCAAACTAACAAGTAAAAAATACAGAATACGTAAAAGAATAGAGAAGATCGACACACAAATTTACGTGGTTCACTAGCAGTGTATTAGTTATGTCCATCGGACAATGAGTTCCACGTACTTGATCGTTTAAATATCAGATAACAGATTCAAGATATTCCAACAATAATCAGAGAAAAAATTACATTGTTCTGTGTTGCATGTTTTACTATATAAAAACAAAGATGATAAGTTGAATAAATCACACTTTTAAAGTGTAAATTTGTTTTATACTTTTATACTTTTAATCTTTTGAAATTTTGAGATTTTAATATTTGGTATTATCTTTTAACGAATATTTTTTTTCGTTAATCATATACATAAACTGAATTTACATGTAATCAAATTACTTTTTTTTTTTTTTTTTTTTAATTTATATTATTGGCTTTTATTTAGGAGTTAGTGGTCTAACGAATAAGTGGAGATTGATTAAGGGAGATTTTTAAGGTTATTGTATTAGTGGGTAGTTTCTTATTTACTTATAAATATTTGTAACGTTTCCACTCAACGAATATACAATTCAATTGAAATATTTGATCTTCCATGCAATATTTTTGTCTTGTTTCATCTTTTGTTCTCTTCATTTATTGTTGTTTTGTTACATTCTTTAGAATATTATATTTTTTATGGGAGTATAACTCGGTCTTATAGTTTCATAGAAATTGTATTATAAATGTTTCAACTTCCAGCTTATATATATATATTTGTTTTGCAACCACCACTTATGAAGCGTCAATATATGCCAATGTTAACAGGTTAGAAATTCACATATTCAATAAAACATTTTTTTTCCTTTGTTATATGAAACTTAAGATTTTTTTTTTGATAAAGATATTGAAGTGTAAGAAAAAGATGAGGATCTCACCGCTTGAAGTTAAAGAATAAACAAACCAAGACCACAACAGTGATAAGACAAAGAAAAAAACCAAACTCGTAAAAGAATCCAAATAATTCGACTGAAGAAAACAAATTCCAAGAAAAATAATCCATACATGAGTCTACTCAATGAACAATCTCAATCCATGTAGAAAAACAGAGAAATATGCGTTAGACATTACGACCTAACAAATCACCTAGGTCGATACATATAAGATAGCATCATGGACACGAAAGTTATGCTTCCGCTAAGTGATGGATGACAGTATTTCAAACTACTATCTAATCTTTTTACTGTAAATAAATTATTTGCAAAAATTAAAATGATAAATCCAGTCAAACTTCGTGTACTCGATATAAAAAACACTCGAATTAAGAAAATCTGAATTTATTTAATCATTGATGAGTAACTAATCGACAGTCTAATAAGCGAAAGATAAAATCAATTAATGATTAGATTATAAAGTTCTTCAAATCATAAACTAAAATTCTCGTGAATGCCGATTATTAGATCGTCCACAAATAAATTAATTGATCACTAAAAAAAAAAAAGAATATGATGATCATAGTAATTATTTAAGTGTTGAAATCATAAATACAACATAGGCATATGAGGGTGAGTTCATTTCCAGGAAACATGGAAATTGTTTTATTTTTATACAATATATAAATTAATAGGATTTTGTATAAGTAGAGGATCCCATATTGAAAAGGACAACGTGTAAAGTAATTAAATTATCAAACCCTCTGAACAAACCCTATTTAGAGTCTATGAGAATGAGATTAGAGTTAAACAATTTAATTAGCGATAGGTTTAAGGAGGGGACAGGAAAGGATTTTGTGGTCGGTGCAAAATCTAGGACATTGCTTTCATCAACAATTTTGTTTATTCATTCTTCATAATAATAATAATAATAATGTTTTATTGATAATTTTTCTTTTTGTTTTCCCTACCAGAAATAAAATGCCCTTTTTTCTTGCTTTCTTATTTAACAATCATTTGTATTTCGAAAATGTCTTCATTTACATCTCCCTTTAAGAATGTCGCATCGATTTGGAAAGATAGAAGACTTGTGGATTGGCGAGAGAATTATTGTCTTTTAAGTTTATACTAAATGTTGATTTAAAAATAGGACACTAAAGTGCCTTTTTCTTTAATCTTAAATTGATTATTAAGTGTGATATTATTTATTTCTTATTTATATTAATCATTCATATATTGAACTTTATTTTAGTATAATAGAAAGTAGGAGGATTTGAATCACTGTCCTCCTGGTTGCCAACTTATATCATATGTCAGTTGAATTAGGCTTGCTTTGGCCATGTATACAACAACTTGATAAGTGAAATTAAGGTGATCTGTCATATAGAACACAAATGTTCCACAAATAATCCTGACAATAACTTAAACAACAAATAAAGTACCAATAACTAATCGAGCAATTAACACACAAAAATTGATAACCCAGTTCGGTGATATATACCACCTACGTTTAGGAGGGGCATTCTGTCTGAGGAAAATAAATTCACTAATATAAAAAGTCAAGCATTTACAACATAATACTTATTTGTAAAGTTTTGACAATTACAGTGACAAACATAGAGCTTAACTTATCGTTGATCACCAGGCTCCCCTTAGATGTAAGACTCATTCTCAATAAAACTTAGACTTTCCCTAAAGTATGTGAATATCAGTGATCGAAGAAACACTTAGGCTCCCCCTAATTATGAAAGATTCCTTTTTCAAAGCTTTATCTTTCCATTATCAAGTGAAGACCACTCCACTGGCTAAACTTAAGCTCATTCTAAGAACTCCGGCCTTCTCGATCAACATACCCTTAGGATCCCCCTAAGGATGAGAACTTCTTATCAACCAATGATCTCTTAGGCTCTCCCTAAGAATAAGAAATTCTTCTCAATATCGTTTCCAATAACTCAAAAACAATGATAAAACGTGCCGCTAAATAACGACCAAACTTCTTGCTTCACAACCTCTAAAATTACAGGAAGCTATGGTGATAGGCTACGAAACTCAAATATGCTCAATTCACAACACATTAACGACAACTCTAGCAAGAAAACTTCTTACCCTTAAATAGCACAACAGAAGGATATAAAATATCCTCATCGACAAACCATCAACAAGAAAAGCAGTCAGAAAAAGATACACAAAATATTTTGGATAAAGAAATATATATTTTGTAGAATCAGCAACCTATAAAATATCACGTGAGACATAAATATAGAGAACCACTCAAATGTTCTTAAATAAATATAGTTAATTTAAAACTCTAACAATAAGAATCGTTGAAAATATATCAAATAATTAAATTTATTCAAATTTTTGTAATTACTTGTTCAATGTTTGAATTTGTAGCTTCTAATTTTTCGATTTTTAAAAATATTGTTTCATTAACCTACTCATTGTTTATAGGTTTCATTTCTTTTTTAAATTTAACGATTTCATAACTGAGGAATATAATTATCAAAGCATCAAAATGACAAATAGATATTTTATTAATTCACCAGTCAAAAACGTTTTTTTCAATTGAGTTGGTAAAAGAAAAATGACTTTACAAATACGGTTTATTACTCTTTTTTCATGCATTCTATATATCATAAAAATAAATAATTAAGGCTGTTTAGTAATTATTTTATTTTTTATTCTTGTTTTTGATAATTAAGCCTATAGACTCTATTTTTAGCTTCAAATTTCTTTTGTTGTTATCTACTTTTTATCAATAATTTAAAAAACCAAACGAAAAATTTAAAATTAAAAAAAATAATTTTCAAAAGTTGTTTTTGTTTTTGAAGTTTGGCTAAGAATTCAACCATTGTACTTAAAAAAATATGCAAATCATTGTAAGAAATTAGGAGAAAATAGACTTAATTTTCAAAGACCAAAACCTAAAAACGAAATGGTTACCAAATGAGACCTAATATTTTGTTTCATCCCTATTTAGTTTTTAGTTTTATTTTCTAAAATAAAATTTATCTCTTATGAATTTTTTTATTATCTACTTTTTTTTTTTTTTTAAAAAAAAATCCAAATTCATGCCAAACTTTGAAAATAAAAAAACAAGTTTTCAAAATAATATATTTATTAATGGAATTTAACTAAGAATCCACATGTTATGTTTAAGAAAGACAAAGACAACTATTATAGAAAATTTGAAGAAAAAAAAAATATAATCTTTAAAAACCAAAGCTCCGTTTGATAACCATTTTGTCTTTGAAAATTAAGCCTATATCATCTACCTTTCTTACCATGATTTGCATCTTTTTTAAGTGCAGTGGTTGAATTCTTAGCTAAATTTTAAAAATAAGAACAATTTTTTGAAAGTTATATTTTTTTAGTTCTCAAAATTTGGCTTCATTTTTTAAACTACTAGTAAAAAGTAAATAATATTGGAAGAAATTTGGAAGTAGGAAAAATGTCCATAAACTTAAGTTTCAAAAATAAAAACAAAAAATAATATGGTTACGGACCCAAATAATTATCTAACAAGATTGGAGCCATTTAGTAAATTGAATTTACCACTGTGTAATTTTTCTTTTTCTTTTGGCGAAAAAGTTCTTTCCCATCTTTAATTAAGTAGTTACTGTCTAACCTTTATTAACATTTATACCGTTTGATAAGTATCAATATATCTATAAAAAAAAAAAAAAAAAAAAAAATTGAAAATAAGATTTAAAACTGAAAAAAAAAAACATATTATAACGGGAATCCGATCAGATGAATCCTTGCATGGAGCAAAAATGCCTTGGCCTTATTTTTATATTAAAGAGGTGATCGGATTTCTTTTTTTTAAGTATTATCAACATTAATTGATTTAATTAAATCTTAACTTGGGTTAGTATTTAATTTCTGTAGAGGTATTATTTGAATCTTATATTGGACTAGTATTTGATTATTTTATGTTGACTCGAACTAAATTAATTATTTCAGAAGAAGTGACTTAGTAATTGAATTAATTATTAATTTTATTGATTCAACTAATACTCACTTGACAACTCACTAATATTATTAGTGTGGTCCAATAAATAATGTATTAATAAATTTTGTAAGGTCATTTTGGAATAAAATGGAATTTTTATATCTACCAAAAAGAAATATTTATAAAAGTTTAAACTAGGGTTATAAGAAAGATGTGGGTTATACAAATATGATTCACACATCAAACATGTGACTTCGTATTAATTATACAAAATTAAATTAGCTTTTGGCAATTGTCACTACACCAAGGACAGCTGTGCAAAGCGCGTCAAATTTTGGGGGCACGTTGAAAATTTTTTGTTGTAAGATATTGCAATTGTGGGCCCAGCAGCTCAATTTATTTTAAAATATCTGTCTTCATTGTGTTTTATTTATTTCAGATAATTAAATTATAAATTAGGAGTTCCGATTTAAACTTATTATAAATATATTAAATTAGGTATGATGTAGATGTCTGTCAGATCATGTGTCGTTTATCCATTACCCCATGTGTTGTCCATATGTCTTAAGATTCACATTATTAGTATCTATGTAATTTGTCTCCTACTTGCCAAATTGCCTATAAACAATGACATTTGGTGGGTTTTGAAAGACATATATTGGTGATCAATCCAAAAATATTGAAGAAAGTAGAGAAATTCATCTTTTGTTGTTATATTTATTTACTTTATAATATTTTATAATATTTATTTTAATATTATATTTTATTGGCATACATGTTCCTCCTTAAGTTCATAACACATTATCAGCATGAGCTCCTATCGTTTTTCTCGCTAAAGGTAGGTCCTAAAGATATGCTGATTTTTTCCTATTCATTATAATTAATAAATTTAACGTTATTTTGCATATTTAATATCCATTAAATTTCTAATATAGATACAATATTTTACGATAGTACTAGCATGAAAAATCTCACAAAATTAGAATTTGCCACCCTTGATATTAATGTCAGTAATTATTTGTCATGGGTACTTGATGTTAAAATCCATCTCGATGCTATGAAGTTTGGAGAGACTATTAATGAAAGAAATACGATATCTAGTCAAGATAAAACAAAAACTATGATTTTCCTTCGTCATCATTCCACGAGGGATAAAAAATGGAGTATTTTACAATAAAAGATTCCGTATCTTGTGGAAAAATATGAAAGAGAGGTATAATCATAAAAAAAATAGTTATTCTTCCTAAAGCTTGTTATGAGTGAATGCACTTGAGGCTACAAAATTTCAAATTAGTAAGTGAGTACAACTCTGCATTGTTTAAAATCACTTCGAAATTGTTGTTATGTGGAAAGAAAATTATTGATACTGATATATTAGAGAAGACAATTTTACATTTTATGTCTCAAATATGCTCCTGTAACAGCAACATCGAGAGAAAGGTTTTAAACAATATTTTGAATTAATTTCATGTCTTCTCGTAGTCGAACAAAATAACGAGTTATTAATGAAAAATTATGAATATCGACCAACTGGGACGACACCATTTCCTGAAGTGAATGCTGTGAATTTTAATAATAATCGTGGTTGAGGTCGTGACTGTGGCAGAAAAAGATATAATTATTATTTTTGTTGTGGTTGTTCTAATCATTTAAATTTCAAAAGAACCACAAAAAATGATGACCGCAAAGGAAAAACTCCACAAGATAATAATTCAAAAAGTATTGAAAAAAAAAATGCTTCCTCGGAATGATTGGCCATTGGTCACGTACCTGTCGTACGTCAAAATACTTAGTTGATCTCTATCAAGTATCTCTGAAAGAAAAAGAGAAAATGTAGATACAAATTTTGCATAGCAGGATAATGACGTATTTGACCTATCCCATATGAAAAATTTGGATGTCATAGACTTATTTGAATCTCACGAAGAGAAAATCGGTAGAATTGATGGAACATCAAGTGTTTTCTTTGACTTTGAAAATATATAGACTTATTGTTGTTTTTTTTTATTCATCTCCATGTTTTTCCCCTCTTAGTAGATGTTAGCTTTTGTATATTCCAATTTTTTTTTTATTACAATTAATTTCTTTTAATGAATAAACCTGGATCATTTTCATATGTTGGGTGACTAAAAAATGAGTAAAGAAAATTTATGTCTGGTAGACAATGAAACTACACATACAATACTTACAAGTAGAAAATATTTTTTCAAGCTGGCAATGCTGGAAGCAAAAGTGAATACAATATCAGGTTCTGTACACTTGATTGAAGGGTTTGGAAAAGCAAATATTATTTTTCCTAGAGGAACAAAATTTACAATCGACAATGCATTATTCTCTAGTCAATCAAAGAGAAATCTACTTAGTTTTAAAGATATACGTTGCAAATATTGAGACTGATATATTGAGACTGATATACGTTGCAAATATATTTGGAAAAGCAAATATTTATCATATTGAGACTGATAGAAAGAATAATATAGAGTATCTTTATATCATATCTACTGTCTCATATGAAAAATGTATACTAGAAGATTTGCCTGCTTTATCTTATGGATTATATTATACTCATATACGAGTAATTGAAACATATGCAATAATGAACTTGAAGTTTATGAATCTAGACATATTTATAATTTGACAACAAATTAGGTCATCAAGAATCTATAATGATAAGAAGAATTATTGAGAATTCAAATGGACATCCATTAAAGAGCTAGAAGATTCTTCGATCTAATGAATTATTATGTGATGCTTGCTCTTAAGGCAAATTAATCATTAGACCATCACCAGTCAAAGTGGGGACTGAATTACTTGCATTTTTAGAATGAAATCATGGTGATATATGTGGATCTATTAACCCACAAAGTGGACCATTTAGATATTTTATGGTATTAATAGACGCATCCAACAGATGATCGCACGTGTACACAATCTTTTAATTGTACAATTAAGACTATTCGCCTTGATAATGCTGAAGAATTTACATCCCAAGCTTTTGATAATTATTTATGTCAATTGGGATAAGTATTAAACATTTCTGTAGCTCATGTTCATACAAAAAATGGTTTAGCAGAATCATTCATAAAATGTTTGCAGTTAATTGCTAGACCATTGCTTATGAGAGCTAAGCTTCTTGCATCTATATAGGAACATGCTATTTTGCATGCAATGCCACTTGTATGCATTAGGTCAGTAGCTTATCATAAGTACTCGCCATTACAATTAGCTTATGGCCATGAGCTAGATAATTCCCATTTAAGAATTTTTGGATGTGCAATATATGTTCCAATTGCTCCACCAGAATGTACTAAGATGAATCCTTAAAGAAGGTTAGGAATATATGTTAGATATGATTCCTCTCAATTATTTAATATCTTGAACTCTAATGGGTGATGTATTTACAACACGATTTGCTGATTGTCATTTTAATGAAACAAAATTTCGAACCTTAGGGGGAGGAATTAAGAAGTTGAAAAAAGAAACTACATGGAATACATCATTATTGTCTCATTTAGATCCCCGGACAAATCAATGTGAACTTGAAGTTTAGAAGATAATTCAGTTGCAAAATATAGCAAATCAGTTACCAGATGCATTTATAGATACAAAGAAAGTAACTAAATCACATATACTAGCTACAAATGTTCCACCGAAAATTGATATCCCAACACAGCAAGTTGTCACTAATGAGTCTGGAACATGTCGGAAGCGTGGTAGACCAGTAGGTCCAAAATCAAAATCCTCGACAAATAGAAAAATAATTAATAGTAAAAAAAACTTGGTTGAGGATGTAAATATTGATGAAGAAATTCATGATATGACCAATGAGGAAGGTGGAATACATAAAGATAATAATAAGATTTCAATAAATTATGCCATGATAGAAAAAAGATGGAACTAGACTCAAGTAGTTATTGACAACATTTTTGCGTATAATGTTGCTTTTGATATTATATCTAAAAATGGGAAATCTGAACCAAAATTTGTTGAAGAATGTCGACATAGAAAAGATTGGCTTTGGTAAAAAGAAGCAATCAAGGAAAAATTAAACTCACATTCAAAACGTCAGGTTTTTGGACTAGTAGTTCGAACACTAGAAGGTGTAAAACCTGTGGGATAGAAATGAGTATTTGTAAGGAAAAGAAATGAAAATAATGAAGTCACAAGATATAAAGCAAGATTAGTTGCACACGATTTTTCACAAAGACCTGACATTGATTATGAGGAGACGTATTCTCCAGTGGTTGATGCAATTACACTAAGATATTAATTGTCCTGACTCTGTATAGAAGTCTGGATACACATCTTATGGATGTAGTCACAACATATTTATATGAACTTCTTGATAATGATATTTATATGAGAATCCCATAAGGATTTAAGATACCTGAAATATATAAATCAAATTATTGGGAATTGTATTCAATAAAGTTACAGAGATCGCCATATGGATTGAAACAATCAGGACGAATGTGGTACAATCGTCTAAATGGGTATTTGTTGAAAGAAGAATATCAAAACAATCAAATATATCCATGTGTTTTTATAAAGAAATCACAGTCAGGATTTGCTATTATAATCGTAAATGTTGATGATTTAAATATAATTGGGACTCCTGAAGAACTTTTAAAGACAATAGAATATCTTAAGAAATAATTTGAGATGAAAGATCTCCAAGAAACAAATTTTTGACTTGGCTTGCAAATTGAGTATTTATCAGATGAGATATTTATCATCAATCAACTTATACAAGAAAAGTTTTGAAAAGATTTTATATGAACAAAGTACATTCATTGAACATTCCAATGTAAGATTGTTCACTAGATGTGAAGAAAAGTATATTTCAACCTCAAGATGATAATGAAGAACTTCTTGGTCCTGAAGTATCATATCTTAGTGCAATTGGTGCACTTATTTATCTTGCTAATAATACAAGACCAGATATTTCATTTTCAGTAAATTAATTAGCAAGATATAGTTTTTCTCCAATAAAAAGATATTGGAGCGAAATTAAGCATATACTCCGTTATCTCCGAGGAACGATCAACATGAGTTTTTTTTATTCAAAGAAATAAAATTTTGATCTAGTTGGTTACGCAAATTCTAGATATTTATCTGATCCATACAAAACTAGATCTCAAACAGGTTATCTATTCATATGTGGAAGAACTGCTATATCACGGCGATCGGTGAAATGGACCATAACAACCACTTCCTCAAATCATGTTGAATTCTTGCAATTCACGAGGCTAGTCAAGAATGTGTACGGCTAAGATCAATAACTCAGCACATTCGTGGAACATGTGGTTTGTCTTCTAATAAAATTTTTCCAACGATATTTGAAGACAACATAACATGCATATCCTAAATCAAATGAAGATATATTAAAGGAGATATAATAAAATATATTTCACCGAAACTTTTCTACACTCATGATCTTGAAGAAAATAGCGACATCATGGTACAACAAATTTGTTCGAAAGATAACCTGCCAAACTTATTTACAAAGGCATTACCTACCGCAACCTTTGAAAAATTTATACACAATATTGGAATGTGGCGACTCAAAGATCTCAAGTGATGTTTCTATGAGGGGAAGTAAATATACTTTTTAAGAGTATCAGATTATATGAAATTTGTATACATTTTCCTTCAATAGGATTTTTGTTTTTTCCTTGCGAGGTTTAATGAGGCATATTTTATATATAATGGGCATCTAAGGAGAGTATTATAAATATGTTAAATCAGGTGTAATGTAGATGGTTGTCCATTGACCATGTGTCACTTATCCATTACCCTATGTGTTGTCCATGTGTCTTAAGATTACACACTATTAATATCCATGTAATTCACCTCCTACTTACCAAATTGGTTATAAAGAGGTATTTGGTGGGTTTTGAAAGACACACATATTGGTGGTCAATCCAAAAATATTGGAGAAAGTGGAGAAATTCTACTTCTGTTGTTATATTTATTTTAATGTTATATTTTATTGTTATCTGTGTTCCTGTTGTGCTCCTCAAATTCACAACAAAACCTACAATACTTGCGATACTAGAAAAATACTTGCGGGCTAACTTACAATATTAGTTAAATTCATAGACATTTAGGAATCTATTGAGTATTTAACTTTAAGTTTGTAAATAATAAGTTATTAAATATAAATAATTATTGCAGTTAAAGTGAAGAACTCAACTTAACTACTCATGTAATAGTTGTTCGGAAAAACCTCCCACCTCTATTACTGGAATAACCAAAATAATAATAATAATAATAATATAGAAAATTAAAAGAAAACAATAAACCTAGGAAATACAAGAATTTACATGGAAAAATCCAAACTTAGAGAAAACCCATGGTCCACTAGAAAGAAATCCACTAGGTAAAAATATTATTATAATTACACAAAATAATTCTCTCCCCAATCTCGATTATAAGAGCATTCTCTCAAAGCTTACCCTTTAATCACACTCTCAAATTGGAGAATACCATAAAAGAAATTTAACTAGAGTTAGCACACCTATGCTTAAAATGTTTATAATTGATACAATTTGAAGCCAAAGGCATAACTCGTTTTATAGTGCTTGGAGCCCATGACTTCCTTGAATTTTTCTAACGTGGGACAACTACACTTCTAATATTTTGTCAAAACCCAACAAATTCTACATTGGTAAGATATTTGAAGAGTCCACAATTTCTGCAACATCCATCGTCTTCATCGAAAATTATAATTATCAATTTAGAGAATTATAACCTACTTCACCAGAAAGAGTAACCCACTTGGAATATCACCTTACAAGATTTTCCTTTTTTTTGTCACATGTCGATGAACTTTGCTAAAATTTATGATGCAACTTCTACCTACTTGACTCACCTAGAAGTTGTTCAACCATCAATATAACTTCCACCACTCACCTAGAAGTCAATGCTCATGTGCAGACTTGTGAAACCGCACATCCTCTATTATGGTAAAGTGGACATACCATAAGGATGAACTCCATCTTCTTTAGATAAAGTCATCGTCTTCTTTGACGAGAAAGACAACGTCAGTATTCGATTCAAAGCTCTTTGATGAACATGCTCTGTTTTTTATGTAACCAAATTGTCTGTATTATCAACAACTATCTTCTGCTTGGAGACTGTCTTCTTGAAACCTCTACTGAAATCACTCATGAACTGCATTTGACCATCATCACCGCTTAACTTGCACTTTTGTAACCCATATTACATCAATATATCATTAACTTGCAATTGCCACAAGTCAAAGTTGATCATTCTATCAAATTTCTCCACATCAAACTTATTTGGACTCATATAGTTTGACACACATTTGCTTTGTTCCTAGCAAATTAGCAAATGATGAACAACCCACACTATTCACAATACTATAACCTGTTTCAAGAATTATTTTTTTATATGAAAGCTTAGACAATATCGCAACCATAGTGCATACTTAGAAATTCAAGAAACTGCAAACCTAAAGCTTTTATACCAAATACCACTTGTTGGAAAAAAAAAAAAAAAAAAAACCCTCCTATCTCTATTGCAGGAATAAACAAAAAAATAATAGAGAAATTAAAAGAAAATAGGAAAACTAGAAAATACAAGAATTTACGTGGAAAACTCCAAACTTGAAAAAAAACCACGACCCACTAGAAAGAAATCCACTATGTAAAAAATTATTACAATTACACAGATTAATTCTCTCCCTGATCTCAATTATAAGAGCACTTCTCAGAACTTTTATACTAATCACATTCTTTAATTCTTTAATCTCATTCTCAAACTAAAGAATATATAAAAAGAATTTAACTAGAGTTAGCACACTAAGTTAAAGTGTTTCTAATAGTGAAAATTTGAAATCAAATATATAGTTTCCTTTTATAGTGCTTTGAGCCTATGACTTCCTTGAACTTTGGAACTTTTTCGATATGGGACGACTTCACTTCTAATATTTTTTTGTAATATTTTATCAAAATCCAAAAATAGTTGGATCTTAATTTGAGTTATTTAAGTTGTTTATCTTAAAATTGAATTTAAGAAATAACAAAACAAATAGTAGCATAACCTATATAGTTTTTGCAGGTTAAAATAAAGTTGGTTTTCCTTTTTTTTTTTTTTTTTTTTTGAAAGAAGCTATTTTTTTTTTCTTAGCATATAAAATTAACTCAATGTGTGGAAAATTCTGGCCTCTCCCGACACTATATTTCGTCTGGAAAGTGTGGAAAATTCGTTGGGAGAGGATCTCCCGACGCATAAACGGTCGTCAGGAGTTTGGTCGGGAGAAATTCGTCGGGAGAGGATCTCCTGGCGAACTTTTGAAAGGCGTCGGGAGTTAAGGGAAACTCTGGACGCCTATGTGGCGTCGGGAGTTAGGGGGAACTCCCGATGCTTAGTATACGACATCGGGAGTTCTTGGGCTACACCGCGTCTGGAGTTTCCCCTAACTCTCGATGCCGCGTTGGGGGATCCTATATGGATAAACAATTCAATTTCCTATATGGATAAAATTTAATATATCGTTTGTAATTTTTTAAAATTTGATCTGAGATTCTGTGAAACATATTATACCAAATAAAGATTCATATAAAAGAAAATGAAGTCCATTTTATAATAAGAAAAAAAATTACAATATCCAAATGTTGTCCCTGCTCTAGAACACTTGTCCATTATATTCAGAAATACATAAAAGAAGTAAAATGAGAACAACATCTAGAACATTTGTCCATTATATTCAGAAATACATAAAAGAAGTAGAATGAGAACAACATCTAGAACACTTCTCGAACATAGCATCTTCAACAATTATCCCAACTCATCTCTGAACAGCATTCTACAAAAAAAAAAACAAAAACATTGAAATGTTATATGGATAAACAATTCAATTTCCTCTATTTTTCAATTTTTGAAAGTCTTATATGATCTTTTAGATTGGAATCTAGTAAAAATTAATTTTGCATGAGAAGTATGTAAGAAGGGCTAGCTTATCTCAAAATAATATTAGTGCATGCATAGGATAATGGGGTAGAATAATAGTAAAGAAATATTGTTGGAACGGGGAAAGAAACAAAAACCATAATAAGATTTGAGTGACCTAACTTTAGTTTATTGACATGACAAGGCATGGCAACCTTTTGAATTGATTATTGACTTTCTAAGCAACATGTTCAAAAAGGAAACAAGCTGGCCTATTACGGATAGATTTTGTTATTTTGCAATTCTTTAAATATATTGTTGTTCACTTGATTAATACCTCTAAAAGTACCACTAATTGCAATTTCCCTTTCTTCTTTTATTCTAATGGGTCCAAGTGGAGAGCTTTCAATTCAAATCCATATCCATTTATGCAAGTTTGGGCCTTAGGAATATTGAAACAACAATTGTTGCAGGCATTTCAGTTCTCTTGATGATAGGATGGGCCTTGATTCTAGCCCAATCCATAGTTGGGGCTCATTGGGCTAACTACCCCTTTGCTATGTAATTTGCTTAAGGCTCTCTCTAATTTAATAATTTAATAATAAAAATAAGATCAAAAGAAAAGGAAAAGCACAATTAATTACACATCTTAATTAAATATAACAGTTGAGAATTTCTTATGAGTTTAGGATGAATATAATAGTTGAGAATTTCTTATTCGTTGCTTACATTACAAAATTCAATGATATGGCATGGTGGGATGCTTATTTAATTACAGTTGAGAGTGTTAAAGCTGCTGAGGGCATCTTTGCAAGCGAGATACATGGAGAGAGTGAGATACATGGAGAGAGTGAGATACATGGAGAGAGCGATACTGATGGAGAGAGCGAGATTCATGGAGAGAGTGAGATATATGGAGAGAGCGAGATTCATAGAGAGAGCGACACTGAGGGACTGTGATTGGTCTTTTGAAACATCAAGGCATGGTGGGATGCTTATCTAATTTGTATGAGAGTGTTGAAGCTTTAAATGACACATATTTACAACCAAATCAGAGCAAAGACACCCTTTTGAAGCCTAATATTTGAATCTTCAGCTGATCAAATGAAGTTATACATGTGTTGTGACATTGATGGAGAGAGCAAGATACATGGAGAGAGTGACACTGATGGAGAGAGCGAGATTCATGGAGAGAGCGACAATGAGGGACTGTGATTGGGCTTTTGAAACATCAAGGCATGATGGGATGCTTATCTAATTTGTATGAGAGTGTTGAAGCTTTAAATGACATAACTAAACTTTGTTACCATAACTGCATAAAGCTACTTAAGACATAACTAAACTTTGCTACCATAACTGCAGGATAGCAACATATTACACAACTAAATAACGTAGTAATCATACCTAATTTGATGGGTCTCCTCTCTGTGATCGTACCATGTCTTCAATCATCTTTTTCATTTCTTCCATTTATCTCGCATGATCCTCTTGCATTCTTTTCTGAGCGTCTTCGAGTTCCTTAATCCTCGACTGAGACTGTTGGAAATTGACTCTCAATTCATCCACTTCTGCCTCCATTCCTTGAGTAGATGATGAGCTTGATGACATGGTACTCATTCTTGACTTAGACTTAGGGCCCCAATCTAGACCTTTTGAATATCCGGTTCGTGTACCAAAAACCGTCTCACAGATTTCATCCCCTGTTAGTGATTGAGAACCTTCTACAGTGGGGCTGGATTCTAATTCCAACATTTGATGCTAGACACAATAATTAAATGGGTAAGAACAAGCGACTAAAGTTAAAAGTGAAAAAAAAAAACACGACAGTAAAGAAAAAAATGTTACATGTGCACTTTCAGCAGCTTAGTTCACAAACTTGCCACCTTTAGAGTGTGTTTCCTTAAATAGGTCAACACGTCCTATTTCTCGACCCTCCTTTGCCTGCAACTCTGCCTGAATTTACAGGAATGACTTTGATCCACCTACATGGTCTAACGAAAATTTGTCTCTATTCTTCTGGTTCGTCACAGACATTTCCTACATTTGAAAAAAAAAAATATGTCAATAGTGTGATGTATTAGTAAATGCAGCAAATGATACATGCCATAAATATTGTACCTGAAACGTTTCACTCTCGAAGCAGTCACATAAAAAGTACCAGTCTTCTGGCCTATTTTTAAGTCAACTAGGCAAACTGGCACGTGCTTGCTGAGGATCTCCACATTTTCTATAATGTCTGTGCAAGTCTGATCTAAATTCTTTGAACGAATTTTGCATTTGATGTTCTATGAAATGTTCAGTCGTTGACTAGATAGATCAAGATCGAAATGAGCCTACAAAAGAGAGAGGGAAGAATTAATATAGATGATGGTCATGACTATAAAAAAAAAAAAAAAAAACTTATAATTACTTACCAATAATTGACTTTTAGCTAATTCTATGAACTCGTTTGGAACCTTTGCAAAGGTACGACATTGTACTGGAAATGCGGATCTCACGGCGATGCCGATCGCATTACTAAAACGAATCGAATGTTAAGATATTGGTTTCGTCTCCCCCTCATTTATGACGATTGTGATCCTCCCATGTTTTTGTACGTATTTTTCCAACTGGATGTTCCGCGAATGCTCTCGCTTGTTTCGATTGGATGCTGAGCGACTATCTGAAGAATAAAAAATTTAAAACAGTTTATGATGTATTTCAGTTAACAGAATATATTTCAGAATATACTAACTTGAAGTATCTCCCACAGAAGATACCGTGTTGCCTAGATATAACTCCTGGAATTCTTCATCAGCCTCTCGTTGCCTATTAGGGGTTGACATCGTATCTATACAAACACAAAAGAGAGAAAACAATATTAAATTAACAATAAATACGTGTAAGTTAGAGAAAAAGAGAATTTAGTAGATACATAATTACTCATCATCGTAATCTAATTCAAATTATTCATCAGCACTTGAACTGTTATTGGGAGATAATTGTTCTTCATCATCATCATTTATGAAGTCATGATTGCCATGTATAGTAATTGGTCTTTCCACAACTGTAGGATCAACGTCAACTCGCATAAAGTAACCTCCTCAATGGTTTCATCCACTCTGATGCCACCAACAAATTTTAGTAAATCTAGTTGTGCGTTTTCAAAATCATCCCCTTCCGGTACATCCCATATTCGTTTATTTTGGACTACTTGAACAACTTTCCAATTGCTACCATGTTTGATGTCATCAATAAAAGACTTGTTGTGCTTGGATAGCAAAGATGAAAGGCTCGTCGACATACCAAAAGTGTGATGTATTGATCAATTTGTATCCTAAATCCACATGTGTTCTATTACTTTTGCTGTTATCTGTGTCAAACCATCTACACTTCAACAAGAAAATGCGTCTTCTGTTCGCATATTGAAAATCTAATACTTCATCTACAACACCGTAGAAATTGTTATCCACACTTATGTTCCCACTGATCTCCCCGGCCACTAGAACTCCACTATTTTGTGTAGCTCGACGATTATCACGCTCTACAGTGTGAAACCGTACCCCATTAACAATGCATCCATTGTAAGAGCACACCTCAAGTGAAAAGAAATCATCGGAGATATCTTCTCTCTCGCATCGTTGTAGAACCTGATAATTACGTATACATTAAAAATGAATCATCCCTCAACCATTGCCTACAAAATGACTATGTATACCTGAGATTTGAACCAATCTGGAAATTTGCATTGATGTTTTATATATAAGTCAGAGGCGCTTTGAGCTTCACAACGAATTAACCTCAAATGTTGCCTACCATATTTATCATTTAATTGTTATATGAAAGGAGATACCCTAGAATTTAGAAAAGGAAAGAGTTTGAAACGTACTTGGGATAGTCTGTTATTTCTTTACAATTGTTGAGAATGTACCAATGTACAATACGCTTTTCCTCTGCTGATAGTGTCCGTAAAGTTGACGCCCCTAATGGTCGTACACTCTGCCTAAATAATTCAAATTCACCAAATATCTCGTGATCGAGAATGTTATCATCATTTCGTTCATCTCTATTGAATCTCGTTTCAATCCCAATTAGATATCGCGAGCAGAAGTTCCATGATTCATTCATTGCATATGCTTCCGCTATAGACCCCTCGGAACGTGCTTAGTTCTGTACAAATTGTTTTAATTTTCGTAAACTTCTTTCAATAGGATACATCCAACTGTAACTAATTGGACCCACGACTTTGGTTTCATATGGTAGATGAACTGCAAGGTGTACCATTACATCGAAAAAGGTAGGCGAGAATATTCTCTCCAATTTACAAAGTATGACTATGATGTCTGCTTGTAGTCTGTTCAAATCACTTACACATATTTTCTTTGCACATAAGTCGCGAAAGAATGTACACAACTCAATAATAGCAGTGGATACATTCTTCGGTAGGTATGCTCGAATACCAATAGGGAGTAGTCTGTGAAGCAACACATAACAGTCGTGTGTTTTTAGCCCTGATATTTTTCCATCTTTGTCATTAACACATGTGATATGTTATATACGAATCCATCAGGGAATTTAACTGATTTCAAATACTTACATAACGAAATCCGTTCACCATTTGTTACTGTGTATGCTACGTGTGGTTTTGCAAATCTGTTCTCGATCTGTATCAAGTTTAGGTCCTTTCTTATCTTCAAATCTTGTAAGTCCAATCGAGCGTTCGTTGTATCCTTTGTCTTTCCTTCAATATTTAACAATGTGCCCACCAAATTGTCGCATATGTTTTTTTCAATATGCATTACATCCAATTTATGTCGTAACAATAGTCTGGACCAATATGGAAGTTGGAAAAAAATACTTTTTTTAGTCCAGTTTAGAATTCGTTTTCTTTTTTTATCTTGCTTCGATGGATGTTTGCTAAGCACATAAAAGTTTAGCATATTTATTTGTTGTAATATCTCTTCTCCATTCATTACGACTGGTGGAGGTCTACGTTCAACTTTTCCATCATGTTGTCTACTTCGATGCCAACTATGATTCTCCAGAAGATAACGTCGATGTCCCATAAATGATATTTTTCCTCTTATCTCGAAGGACGAGTTATCTTCTTTGCATATTGGACATGCTTGATAATCTTTTGTACTCCACCCAGATAAGTCATTGTACACAGGGAAGTCATTAATCGTCCATAATAAGGTAGCATATAGTTGAAAAAACTCACCAGTAACAGAATCATAAGTTCGCAAACCAATTGTCCACAACTCTTTCAACCAACGGTTGTAAGTAAACATCAATTTCCTTTCCAGGAGATTTTGGACTAGGTATGAGCAAAGACATGAAGAAGTTTGTTTTCTTCATGCATTTCCAAGGGGGTAAATAATAAAGAATTATCACCACAGGCCACATACTATAAGAAATGCACATATTTCCAAATGAATTGAAGCCATCAGAAGCTAATCCCAAACGAACATTTCGAGGATCTAAAGCAAAATGAGGAAATTCACGATCAAAATGTTTCCACCCCTCTGCATCAGTCGCAATACATCATCCATTTTAACTCGCTTATCTTTATGCCATCTCATGTCAGAAGCGCCTTCTTTTGATGCAAACAATCGTTTTAATCTCGATATCAATGGAATATGATGCAATACCTTATGTGATATTTTTTTACCCTTGCCATCATTAACTTTGTACCAAGACTCACCACAAACAGGGCATTGTTGCAAAACTGCAAACTCTTTCCAATACAATACACAATCATATTTGCATGCATGAATAGACTCATAACCTAGGCCTAAATCATACAATTTTCGCTTGGCTTCATAAAAGGAAGTAGGTATAGAGGTGCTAGCTGGAAATGTTGCTTTTAACAATTCCAGCAACATGTCAAACGATTTGTTACTCCAGCCGTTCAGAACTTTGATATGCATCAACTTCACTAAAAAGTTTAAGGATGAAAATTGCGAACACCCAGGGTATAATTCATTACGTGCTTCGGTCATTAAATCCTCTAATAAGTTCGTGGTATCTCTTTCTTGACCATTAAAGGACATTTCATTCTCAATTCTTCCTTCATTTACATTTTCGTTTTTAATTGGAACTTGTAAATCGTTTATAAGATTAAACATCTCATTTTCTTCAACAGCATTACTCTCTATACTATCTACTTCAACATCCTCTATTGAATGACTTGTATAACTTCTAGATAAGTTTACTGGCTCTCTATGATATACCCATTCACAATATGAAGGAGATATTTCATATGTTAATAGATGTCGTTCCACGATATCTATCTTTTCCCAAATTGAATTCATAGAATTCTTGCATGGACATCTTATTCATCCAGAATCATTTACATGAAACCTTGCCATATCAAAGAACTGTGATACTCCTTCTCTATACTTCATTGATAACTTATTCCTTAGTTTAATCCATTCTTTATTCATCCTTAAAAATAGATATTTTCTGACCAACTTGTAATCCAAAACAATAACTTGGATTAGAGGACAAAGTACAAAGTATTATTAAGCATTGAGTTCCATAATTTTCATTTCTTAAGGCAAAATAAACACATAGGTCCCTAGACTGCTTAAATTGTCTTAACAACTTTCAAATGTTTTATTTAGTACGTCTACAAGCTTTCAATTTTGTGTCTAATATAGGCCTTTCATCTATTCAACATCTTCTAAAATTTACAAGCCTATTGGACACAAACTTTAAAGTTCAATTTTCTATTAGACACAAAATTTAGTTTTATGTCTAGTAGATTCTTTAAACTTTTTTAAAATATTAAATTCGTTAAGTACAATATTTTTTTCTAAATTAAGTAATCCATAACCTTAAGAATTAAAAGAAAAAAAAACTCAATCCACAATAACATCAACAATCAATAATTCATAATTCACATTAGATTACCAACATGCTAGAAATTAAATATTAGCAACATTAATTATCAACATTAGTAACATGCTAAAAATTAAACATTACCAACATGCTAGAAATTAAAAACAATGGCTTAAATTAAGATACAAAATAAGATAAAATAAATGAAATGGATGTGCACGAACCTTGATGAAAGCTTGAAAATAAACAACAAATTTACAAGCAATGAAGGGGGGCGGCGGCGGACGGTGGACGGCGGTGCGAAGGAGGAAAGGCAGGCATGAAGAGGGGCGGGGGCGTGAAGAGAAGAAGGAAAATGCGGCGGCGAAATTGATTAGGGTTTTTTTTTGGAAGAAAAGAGTCTTTCGGTGCACGAGAAAAAGAAGGGGTCTGGCTTAAACCAGACCGTCTCTTCCAACGACCTAACTCCCGACGCCTTAAAACGGTGTCGGGAGGTATCGTCTTTCTTGCAGTGTTGATATCGCAACCATAGTGCATACTTAGAAATTCAAGAAATTATAAACCTAAAGCTTTGATACCAAATACCACTTATTGAAAGGAAAAAAAAAAAAAAAAAAACCTCCTATCTCTATTGCAGGAATAAGCAAAAAAATAATAGAGAAATTAAAAGAAAATAGTAAAACTAGAAAACACAAGAATTTACGTGAAAAACTCCAAACTCGAAAAAAAACCAAGACCCACTAGAAAGAAATCCACTATGTAAAAAATTATTATAATTACACAGATTAATTCTCTCCCTAATCTCAATTATAAGAGCACTTCTCAAAACTTTTATACTACTCACATTCTTTTATCTCATTCTCAAACTAAAGAATATATAAAAAGAATTTAACTAGAGAGCACACTAAGTTAAAGTGTTTCTAATAGTGAAAATTTGAAATCAAATGTATAGTTTCCTTTTATAGTGCTTTGAGCTTAGGACTTCCTTGAACTTTGGAATTTTTTCGATATGGGACGACTTCACTTCTAATATTTTTTTGTAATATTTGATCAAAATCCAAAAATAGTTGGATCTTAATTTGAGTTATTTAAGTTGTTTATCTTAAAATTGAATTTAAGAAATAGCAAAACAAATAGTAGCATAACCTACATAGTTTTTGCAGGTTAAAATAAAGTTGGCTTTCTTTTTTTTTTTTTTTTTTTTTTTTTTTTAAAGAAGCTATTCTTTTTTTCTCAGCATATAAAATTAACTCAATGTCATATTTTAGTTATGAAAAACAATACTCGCAAGATTTGAACCAATAAAAATTTTAAAATAATATATTAATTGTGTAAAGTAAAATAAAATGAGAAATATGGTTGTTTTAAGCATTTTTTTTTTTTTTTAAGTAATCTAAGGTAGTACACTTCAATTTATTTGTGAGAATGTCAATAGGGAAGTTCCCTGACTGAGTGATTCTTCATCCCTACCTCACCCCATTTAAATCTCTGTCCCCACAAAATTATGCAATCATATATGAGTGTAAACAAAAGAAAAAAAAATTAAAAATACTTTTTTAGAAAACAAAAGAAGGATAAAAATGTATCACGTGATAAACTGTGATTGGACGATTGAATGAGTTTCAGAATGATGAGTGCAACCCAAGATGCGCCCAAATATTTATCAAAATCATCGAGAACAAGTTGCAAAGCCCTCAAACTATATATCAACATAAAAAACAAGCTGCAAAGTCATTGAGATAAATCTATGTTCAAAAACAAGTTTCAAAGCCATCAAGACAAATCAACATTGAGAACAATCTACAAAGTCTTCAAAACAAATCAATATTGAGAACAACCTAGAAAGTATTTAAGACAAGTTTACTTTTTGAGAGAAAGTATCAAAGGATCATTTATTAGAGATTATACTCACAATATTGAAATTAAATAAAAATATGAAGTTTCACTTCAACGAATTAAATTTTTCCAAAATTCTGGTAGAATATATCCAAACTATACAATTTTGAATTTAAATTACATGATAAAAATATAACCTCAACCATGTTAATTGATTAGTTGAGAATTGAAATAAATACAAATAAAAATGAAATTAAAGACGTCTCTCATTAGACGAAGGGATGCAATTTTCATCCTTTATATTTGTAATGTAATAATTTTTTTATATATTCTGTTAGATACAGATGTCAAAAAGTTGTTATACTGTAAAAGAACCATTGACCTGAAAGTAATTATGGCACAACCTCGGTGCTAATCGTTGTGCTCCAATTTTAGGTGTGGACTTGTTGGAAAATAGATTGTAATCAATGAAAATTATGCTTAGAAAACAGTAAATCTAGAGGAAAAACATATGAATAAGAAAGACAAAAATTGCTCTATCTCTTTCTTTTCAAAACTAAGAGCTATTTAAGGAAAGGTAAGAACAATTTCTAAAAATAAAAAACCGTTTTGAAATTAATTTTAAAAACAATTTAAATTAATTCTTGAAATTAATCATCAACAATTAGTTCGTGCCTTTTCTTTTGCTATGTTAGTCATTCTCTAAAGGGATGGAATCTCGGTGTAGAAGCGTATGAACACCTTTGTGTGTATGAATTCTTTTTGGAACAAAACTTAAAAACAATGAAATCACATAACAAAATGATAAAAAGTAATTCTAAGCATGCTGATTAATTAACGGAGAGGAAATGGAAGACTAAACACTTACCCTTGTAGAAAACTTTTCTTCACGTTTTCCTCTTCCAGAAGTCATGAACACTGTATTTACCAAATCTTCTATAAACATGAACACCACCACAAGAAAACCTTGCTATTCTCTGGTAAGAGATGAAGTTGTGAGACTTCTTTAGAGATTTTGGTTGAAGGGAAAGGCGGAAGAATTTTTGGGAGTTGAGAGAGACTTTTTCTTCTTGGGGAGTTCTCTATTTAACAATCACGTATCACATCTGTCTCTCTTCATACACATAATTAGAGAGGGTGGAAGACTCCCATATGTATAGAAATAATTTCTCTGTAATGAGGAGTTATTTTATTTAAAAACATTATATTAAAAACAAACTTTACAATATAATATTAATAAAATAACATATGGTTGATTAATATCATATGTTATACATCTTAATTATATTAAAGTGCAACTCTCCCTTATAACATATAGTTTTAATATGAATCTCAGTTATATTAATTTAACCTATAGTACTTATACGAATCCTATTCATATAAATGATATTTGAATCTTATTCAAATATTTATCTCTCATATATTATATATTTTTAATTATAAGAAATCATATTTATAATCAACTATACACCATAATGTATCAACATATGTTATACTTTATACTAATTTTATTAATATAAATAATACCTTTAATTCCCTTAAATAATTTGAACTAATTTGAACAATTCAAATTATTCAAAAAGCAATTATCCCTTGTTTTGTTCTTAGTGATCTAGCAAGGAGACTTAATGGATCTACAGATTAAAAGCTCAAATGATACAAGATTAATCAATTAAACTCTTTAATTAGATTAATCAACATTCATTAATTGTTGGTCACTCCACTAAAGATCAACAGCTACACTCTTCGTCTTGTAGATATTTTCTGTGTCCATGGATATAACCAATCAACAATAAGTTGACCCTTCACAAATTGCGTATAACTACAGTTGAGTTAAATTACCATTTTATCCTTGTAGTTACATCTAACTCTGAAAGTACCACTGATCTCTCTAATGAAAAATTAGTTATAGTCCAACTATAGACTAGACCCCTCTCTAGCCAGTGAAAAGGTGAGGTACCTTATTGTTCAAGACCCGAAATCTATCTTTAAGGGAGCAATTCATCTACTTTCCCTCAAGACAAGAAGTGAATTCCATCTTGTGAAGCTGTGTTTCCAATTCCCCACTCG
The DNA here is from genome assembly GCF_009727055.1 of Benincasa hispida. Taxonomy (NCBI): domain Eukaryota; kingdom Viridiplantae; phylum Streptophyta; class Magnoliopsida; order Cucurbitales; family Cucurbitaceae; genus Benincasa; species Benincasa hispida. Next base: position 62,159,986 of record NC_052352.1, on the reverse strand, counting down.
GACGAATCCCCAAAATGACAGACATATTGAATCGGTGAAACTGGTAACTCTTGTCCATATAAATTAAAAGATAATGCTCATAGGTAGGAGTTCACAACTTACTCTTAAAGTTCTTATGTTCATCCTAGGAAAATGTAAGTCTCTTCAAGTAATGGTGTTATAAAGAGAGACTAATCATTTCGTTGTCCAGTCTTATACATTCTCTTTGTATAAGATACCTCTACTCACATGTTTTCACGTGAATTATCAGGATCATATCCTTTGTAACAGTTTACGAAAATTGTAACAATTACAAAGTGGGTCATATCGATAGTGTTACCAAGATAAGGTACCCAATCTTATCCATCTACTACAGACCATTTAGATTATTACTTAAACATGATCCATTTGTATGTCACCACATACATGTTTAAGCTACATTAAATACCTAGGATCTTAGTTTATTGAATTTATGTTAATGGAAACTAAATATCAAATAAAATAATACTTTATTTTATTAAATAAATAATTTACAAACTACGAAACTATAAGATTTAGGGCATCAACCCCAACTATCTATCATTTTTTCTAAAGCTAGTGTGGTGTACAAATACAAAGTTAAAACAAAGCACTATACACAAAATAATAGACTAGAGCATACAATACACGTCTAGTAACATCTCCCAATTGCCCTAGACTAGACGATGTAGGTCTCATAAACTCAGACTCTCCAAATGACCTTCAAATACTTTAGCCGTGAGAGTGTTTGTAAATAGATTAGCAACATTATGCTCTGAAGCGATCTTCTTGATGATCACGTCCCCTCGATGCATAATCTCTTGGATGAGATGATATTTTTGCTCAATGTGTTTCCCTTTTTTATGGCTTCTAAGCTCCCTGGAATTAGCCACAACAACACTATTATCGCAATAAAGGTTAATGGGCTTTGACATGTCAGGAATAACTTCCAGATCTATAAAAAATTTCCTGAGCCATATAGCTTTCTTGGCAGCTTCAAAAGCTGCTATATACTCTGCGTCCATGGTAGAGTCAGCAATGTAGCCTTGCTTTGTGCTTCTCCAGATCATAGCTCCTCCATTAAGAGTGAACACTGATTGTGATGTGAATTTCTTGGAATCTCTACCAGTCTAAAAATCAAAGGTAGTGTATCCTGTCACATCCCCTCCCAAACTATCCTTTTATCTAAGAGAAGATGTGAAGACAGTAGATGTCAACCTTCTTATGACATCTACTGCCAACTGAACCTGTTAACCTTACATCTTATGAGCCTGTATTACGGTACGCTTAACCTTATGAACCTGCTCATTAGTAACTCTATCATAAAACACAACTTAACTCATCATCATAATGCTCTAATTACGACAGCATCATTCAGGAGATAACTTATTACAGGCCAAACCTTGACTTTAACTCTGTAGAGACTAACTAATTACCGACCATTTCCAGACTAACACCTTACTAACAGACTTTTTATAAAGGTGACAGACTAAACCTTCTTTGTCAAGCAACTTGCAATCCTGGATTCTTGGAACTCAACTTCTACCTGGGGCGGAGGGAATAAAAACATTAGAAAGCATGAGTTGGAGAGTCCAATGAGTGGCATGTTTAAGAACATAAGCTTTTACTTTGGAAATTCATTTGCAATCAACTTTCTGAATCATTAGCATGCTCTTCTAGCTTTATTTTAGAAAAATCCTGTGTTTACATATGGCAAAACATCGTACTCTGAAATAATTTAGTGAAAACCAAAGCCCACTTAAATCATAGACTTCTAGACTTAGAACATAATATGCTAAACTGGAAGATTCATAAAGCAAGTATCAACTGAAAACATCCTTATAGTTTCAGGGTTAAAACATGCTTTTCGCTAAACTCGTCATAGAATAAAATATCATCATGTGATAATAATAACTGTGAAAACCCTGAAAAACATCTTATGAATCAATCATATAAAATCTTTGTACCCTTCTAAACCCTAGTTGGGTGGAGCCCCTTTTTCTCACATTCCCAACGTCGAAAACCTTAGCTGAGGTAGAATTCTACATTACCAACAACGTCGACAATACTCTTATGTGCACTTAGAGATTTCCCCCTGGTTACCTTCGTCTCATTCGATAACAAGGACCCTAATACCTTCATGACCTTCAGTATCGGGTTTTACAGCTAGGGTATTAAACATATTTTACATGGAAACTTTCAAATAGCATTCCTTATTAACACATCATTTTGAGAGAATACCATCAATAAAGCACATAATCATTAGGAATGCACACATCGAATACCATGTACTGAAAACATCATGCTTTAAAACATTTTAGCTAACCTCTCTCAGATGAAATCATGTATAAATTCATGAGTAATTTGTTCACTATAAGTCGTGCGTTGAAATACTTGGAGCAACTCATTCATAACTGAGCATAAGAACTATTTTAAGGAATTCTCTAGTAAAACTTTTGTATAAAAACATACTTTGAAGATATAGGAATGCTTAGTTTGTGGAACTAACTCATGGTTTAATTTACTTTGAAAACATCAAACTCATATAACCTCAACCTTGCATTGACATGCATGGTGTTTGACATTAAACATGTGTTTGAGTGAACATCATCTAGCTCTCTTAAGAAATTCAAGCTTTAGCTTCTTTTTAAAGCTTTGGTGCATTAGATAAAACATGAGTTTAACACTTAGTTCCATAGGACTCTCTATGCGTCCAACTTTAGCTTCTAGGAAAACTTAAATAGGTTGAGAGTTCTAGCTCATCTAAGGCATGCTATGAACACATTTATCAAACATACTATACTTAATCATTTTCAAACATGCTAAAACTTGAAAACTAGTAAAAGCATAAACTTTGAAATACTTTAGGAGATAGAAGACACCCACACTTAGTTGGCTCGCTTCCTAGCCTCTTACGTCTTGAGAATCTCTTAGGCTAACACACACTCCTTCATTCTATAGTATAGTCGGCTGCATGGTCCCTTCTTAGATGCATGGTCCCTCCTTGGGCACATGATCCCCTCTTGGGTGCATGGTCCTTGCTGTTTTTTTTTTTTTTTCATTTTCCAACAGACACAACTTCCTTCATGAAACTTGTTAAGAATTGTCTCAGAAAGCTTACCTCCAAATTTGAGCTTCTAATTCTTTTTCTAGAGCTCCGAATGCTCCAAAAATATTAACCTTCTCTAGATGCCTCAAATTCAACCTTTATCGAGCTCCCTTCACTTTTCAGCATCCTTTTGGTGAAATATTCTCATGGTAGCTCAGAGTTATATTCTACACTCAAAGAGCTTAAACGTAGTTAAAAATCGTCTTCATAGCACATACTAAATGCTCACATCGCTTGCTTCTTTCAACCCTTAGTCAGTTACTTGCTTTTTCATCACCTAAATCCCATATTCAACTGTCATAACATATAACTAGAAATCTGTTAAATAAAATCTGAAACTTCCTTCCACGAACTTCTTAAATTCTTCTAGACTAACTTATCTCAAAATTGGAGATCTTAATTCTTCTTGAAATGCTCAGAATCCATCAAACATCATAGACTGCCCGATTGAAATTAAAATCTGCACTACCTTGAATCTTCTTTGATTTTCAACATCAATTCGTGGGAGTTTTCTTTCAACAGCTCCCTATTTTCTTCCTCACTCATCCAGCTCTTCTATTTTCTTCCTCACTCATCCAAATTTTTGATGGCTCTAAGATCACCTCTTTTGGCTGAGTAAAAAGGGCCAAACCAATCTCCTTTTAACAACCTCTATTTATAGAGAATTCTGCATGAATTTCCAGCCTTCATAGTTTTCCAAGTAAACTCCCCAGCTGGCAACTTCTTCAAATTTGGCTAACTCTCATGAAGCCACCTTATGCTTCAACAATGTTGTGTGTCTTGCACCATCCAACACTTCACTTTCAATGTATGGAAGCTTGCTCTATGCATGGATGTTCTTTTGCTCCCAATGCATGACATGTCTCCAAGCCAATCTAACCTCTGTGTGCAAGCCAACCAATGAATGGCTTGCCTATTCCTTAAGCTAAATCCTTAAAAATGAGCTTCCTTCACTTTATGACATTGCTTATTTCCTTAGCCCTTCCTTTCCTTTAAATCTTTAGCGCATTATGGCCTTCAACGCATGGTTGTTGCATAATTCTCAACGTATGAGGCTTATTTGAGATGTCTTTCCCGTTCTACTTGGCCTTGCTCCTTAGGTAACATCTCATCAATGCATGGTACCTCAATTTTACCCTTCTTAAGGCCTCTTTGGACACATGGTAGCCTTTACCATGCATTCAACTTCCATTCCTCCCCTCTTTCCTTGGTTTTTAAACTCTTCGTCAAAACATGGTTTCTCTACTTGAGTTCATCTCGGGGAATCCTTAGAGAAAAGTTTCAAGGATTACAATTTACCTACCCCTTAAAAGAATTTTACACTTGAAATTTAGTGAATTCCCTTCGGAAAACTTCTTCTCAACCTTATCACACTTTTGATCTTCCACTTCTTGTATGCATTATGCATTCAAGGGTTCATTTGGCCTTGGCATGTGTTCAACTCAAGGAAGAATGGTTGAACTTGTCCTTCATACCTCAAAGGTTATGTCTTACCTTTCCTTACTAACACTTTGTCCAAATTTTCTTTCTATTGGACCCATGCATTCAACACTTATTCTCAACACTTAGTCAATCTTACTCATACTTTACCTACAGGCCAACTCATGCTTCTTAAGCTTCTCTAAGTTCACAGCGTAGCTTGAATACTTAGCCAAATTCTGGCTTCAGCTTACTATGCTTTCAACTTTTGTGTCTCATTGTTTTTCCTTCAAATACTTGTCGAATTTTCCTTTTCTTCTTGTATTCCATAACATATTTCATTGCTAAGCTCACAACATGGTTTCATTACTAGAGATTTTCTAAGTATTACTACCTCCCTCAAAGCATTATTCAACACTTTAGTAAAAAAGTTTACCTTCAATGCTTCTAATTTTCCTTCTTCCAGAGTTATACTTAGTTCCCTGCCTTAGGTAGTCGGCTGTATGCTTATCTGTCTATTGTAACTTCAAAGTAACCTTCTTTGGCCAATGCGTCTTCCATGCCAACACATAAGACAACCCATACTTAACCATTAACCTTTGAGCCTTGTGGCCAACTCCTTAAATTTTCTAAAATTCTATCCAGTGTTGAAATTCCCCTCTTTGCATCAACACACATCCTGAACTCTGTTTAGAAGCATCACAGTAAATCTCAAACTTCTTCCCTGACACTGGAAGAGTTAGAATTGGTGCGGACACCAATCTTTGCTTCAGCTCCTGGAAACTCCATTCGTACTTCTCTGTCCATTCAAACTTAGTATTCTTCTTAGTCAAACTTGTCAATGGAATGGCTATCTTTGGGAACCATTCCACAAACCTCTTGTAATAACTTGCCAGACCAAAGAAACTACATATTTCTGTCACGGAGTCAGGTCGCTTGCCTCCCACTATACCTTCTGTTTTTTGAGGATCTATGCTTACTCCCGCAGTTGACACCACGTGTCCTAAGAACACAACATGATCTCATTACTTAGAAAAGTTTATATTTCCAAGCTTACTCCTTCACTCTTGATACTTAGAGAGTTCCCTTTTCTTAGTTCACTGCTGCCACACCCTTCCCAGATTACCCTCTTAATTTGAGAAGAGATGTGAAGATAATAATTGCCAACCATCTTATGACAACCACTGTCTAACATACTCTTGAAAACCTATATTCTTAGCACCTATTAAACCTGTTTAGCAGTTTATAATTCTCTAAAACTTTAACACATAATTCCAGCAACAACTTTAAACATATAATTTACTGCTAAACAGAAATATCAACATTGACATACATAACAGATTCAGGAACCAAAATTGAATATAACACCAACACTACTTTGCAACACCCCCCCCCCCCGACATGGACATAAAGCCAATAATAGAACATTATGAGCCACCTAAACTGCAATCTTCCTAAGGGTCTGATAAGTGACTGACTGGCAGAACTACTAGGCCTCGAGATGTCGACCGCTACTTGGAGAGGAAAACATTTTTAAAGAGTGAGCTGGAAAGCCCAGTGAGTGATTATACTTTAAATCATAATTAACATAAACATACTTATCAAAAAACATTTATAAAATCATAATAAGGTTTTTTTTAAATGGAACTACAATTATAAAAATACATCATGTAAAAAGAAACAATTTATTAGCATATTTTTGAAACTCCATTACTCCAATGCCTGAACATGGAAGAATCCTTTTGCTCAATCCCTAATAATCCTTACTTGAGAGAGAGCCTTTTTGCTCGATCTCATCAAAGTCGATAACATAGTCATACGTGCATGTAGAGCTAAATTGGGTCCTTACCACCTTACCATACTTTCGGTGTCAAGCTCCCTAACATCATTGTAATCTGGGTACCTTACCATACCTTCGGTACCAACATTGGAGTAGGATTTGTATAAGGCATAAACATTTAAGAACATATACAGAATATGCATAATTGAAATAATCATACCTCATGGTTTTATATCAACACATAGTGCCTTGTAAAAGATGGAATATGCTTGATTAATTTCATCATGCAGTAAAACATGGCACAAGCTTACTGGAAAACACATGCGAAACTCTTAAATAACTTCATCAATTTAAAAAACATATATGGATCATGCGATCAACATTCATTTTAAGGCATGCATTAGAGAAAATCATGATATAATAATTTCATTTGAAATGCCTATGCATTGAGAATCATTCATAAAACTTGCGTTAGAAACATTTAATAAAACTTATCACTCACTGTCTTAAGCTACTTATCTAAGGGGTTGTACACCTCTCCTATTTGCGTTTTCCCTAAAAGAAAAGGTCCTTTGGTTAGTATACTTAGCTCATTTTTTAGCTTAACGCCCAACTTATCTTTACTGCATACTAATAGTCACCGCATCATAACTGAGTTTGACGCATCAAAACCATTTTAACGCATAAACAATCCTTAGCCATCTTACCTTATAACTTGATTGACAATTGGGACTCCTTTCTTAAGGTGCTCGGGTAAACGCTGAAACGCTTCTAGTCTATGCGATGAACACCTACTATGCAACGTAATTCAAATGGCTTTGTTATGAATTGGCTATGCAGTATGCGTTAATGCATAACATCACTGAGTAAGCTACTTGCATGTTCTTCATATGCAGTTGTCGGCTTATCTATCCACAACACTATTCCAAATTCAAACTTCCCGATTTCATAATTTTAATTCCAACATTCATTTAACTAAAGTCCTTTAAAAAAAATTCTCATAAACATCTTAACTTTTGCTTACCTTAGAATTTGAGCATTATTTTCTCTAGAATCATTGAAAGTCCCATAACTTCTCCTTTAGTTGGTCAAGAGTTCTTCAACTTTTAAAATCTTCAGATTGCAGTAACACTCCCTCACTTAGGCATTAGAAATTTTTTTGACAGAAGAGTCTCTTTCTTGGTTCAACCTATTTATACATGGCTTTGTGTGAAGTGTTTGCTTAATTAATTTGAAGGAAATCGAACACGAGGATTTCCATGAGCAACGGAAAATAGATCATTCCAAATTACAATCATGAATGAACATTACAAATTACAGTCGTAAAACAAAACGTACAATTATGCAATCCATACAGAAATTACAACATGTAACAATCAAATAAACAAGAAGAATGCTACGAACGTTTGTTGACTCATCTCCACGTTCCTTTCTCACGAATGCTCGAACACAACACCTCGAACGCTCGAATAACACGACCGCAACACTGCACGAACACTTCATGCTCGTCCTCAACGATTGCCTCGATCACGAACACTCCAGCAAGAACACAAATGGCCTCTACAGAGTCTCAACGGTGTCGAGTTAAGTATGACACCACCAAGAAGGTAACCTTAGTATTCTCAGTATGAGAATCTAGAGGATGGGCTCTGTGTGGACTTGGAATGAGGCAGACGAAGGAGGAATGAGCAATCGTGTACACAATTGGGAAAGTGCGAGAAGACAAAATCCTATCGCATAGGTCGATGCCCAATCATTTAGCTAAAGCTAAGCGATCGTCTCGCAAAATCTAAGCGATCGTTTAGCTCAGCATTTAGGTCAGGGTCTGTCGCCTATAACACTTTAGCCGTGAGGGCCTTTTCAAGGGATCAGCAATGTTGTGCTTCGATGAGATCTTCCTTATCACATCACTGTGATGCACAATCCCTCTAATCAGGTGATATTTTCATTCGATGTTCTTACCCCGACAATGACTCCAAGACTACTTCGAATTTGCCACAGCCCCGCTGTTATGACAATAAAGAGTGATAGGCAAATCCATATTTGGAACAACTTCCAAATCTGAAAGGAACTTCCTCAACCAAACAGCCTTCTTAGCTGCTTCACAAGCCGCTACGTATTTAGCTTCCATAGTGGAGTCCACGATGCATTCTTGCTTGATGCTTCGCCAGATACAACCCCTCCATTCAGAGTAAACACTGACCCCGATGTCGATTTACGAGAATCTTTATCGATCTGAAAGTCAGAGTCTGTGTATCTTGTAAGGATCAGATCCTTATCTCCATACACAAGCATGTAGTCCCTCATTCTTCAAAGATACTTGAGGATCGTCTTGACCACCGTCCAGTGATCAAATCCTGGATTGGACAGATATCGACTGACAATCCCTACTGCATAGCAAATGTGGGGTCTAGTACACAACATTGCATACATCAAGCTTCCTACAGCAGAAGTATAGGGAATCCATCTCATCTCCTCAACCTCTTGAGGTGTCTTAGGACATTGATCCTTAGACAAAACGATTCCATGCCTGAAGGGTAACAAACCCCTTTTGGAATCCTGCATCATGTACCTGATCAACATTTGATCAATATACGATGCCTGAGACAGAGCTAACCGTTTTGTTCTTATGATCCCGAATAATCTGGATTTCGAGAACATACTGTGCCTCACCCAAATCTTTCATTTGGAACTGGGCAGTTAGCCAATTCTTAATGTCAGTCAGATACCCTACATCATTCCCAATGAGTAGGATATCATCCACATACAGTATCAGGAAAGCTACTGAGCCATTGGTGATTTTCTTGTAAACACAAAGCTCATCAACATTCTGATAAAACCTAAACGACTTAACAACAGTGTCAAATATGATGTTCCAAGATCTAAATGCTTGTTTTAGCCCATAAATGGACTTATTAAGCTTGCAAACTCTTTGCTCTTGACCTGAAACTATGAATCCCTTTGGTTGAGTCATATAGATGGTCTCCTCAAGATTATCATTAAGAAAGGAAGTCTTGACGTCCATTTGCCATATTTCATAATCATAAAATGTGGCTATGGACAGGAGAATTTGGAAAGACTTCAGCATGACAATAAGTGAGAAAGTTTTCTCATAGTCAACTCCCTCGACCTGGGTATAACCCTTTGCCACAAGTCTAACCTTAAAGGTTTGCACCTTTCCTTCTACAGCTCTCTTTCGCTTATAGATCCACTTACACCCAATAGGTCTTACCCCATCAAGTGGATGAACAAGCTCCCAGACGTTATTAAAGTACATAGACTCCATTTCCTGGTTCATGGCTTTAACCCATTCATCTTTTTCAACATCCTTCATTGCTTTCTTAAAAGACAACGGATCCTCAACCTCATCATTTGTAATGACATTTTAGGCTTCAATTAAACCCATGTAGCGATCCGGTGGGTTCAAAACCCTCCCACGACGTCGATGCAGTCTCAACTTTTGAGCTGGTTGACTAGATGTTTTGACCTCAACAACTCTTGTTGATTTATCGGCCTGTTCAACAACTCTTGTTGAACCCTCAGTAGTCTAAGTCTCACTTGAGATCTCACGTAAAACGAGCTTACTCTGTGGCTTATGACCCCTCATGTGGTCTTCTTCTAAGAAGATAGCATTTGTAGAGACAAACATTTTGTTCTCACTCGAATCATAGAAGTATCCACCTCTTGTTTCCTTAGGGTAGTTGTCCTACAAAGAGGCAAATCTTTGAACGCGGTTCTAACTTCTTTGGGTTAGTTGCTAGCACAGGTGCCGGACAGCCCCAAATTCTGAAGTGGCGTAAACTACCTTTACGACCTCTTCATAACACAAAAGGTGTTTTATAAACACTTTTTAAGAGAACGTTGTTCAAGACCAAACCATGTCCAACAAGATTCTGTTTCTCCTTTCTGATACACCATTTTGCTGAGGTGAACCAGGGGCCGAGAGTTGGGACGCAATCCCATGTTCTATCATATAGTTCTGGAATTGGATGTCCATATACTCTCCACCACGATCAGATCGTAGTGTTTTTATCTTCTTACCTAACAAGTTTTCAATTTCAGCCTTATACTCCTTGAGCTTGTCAGGGGCTTCAGACCTACATTGAATTAGAAAGAGATACCCAAACCTTGAATAATCTCTATGAAAGAGATGAAATATTCATACCCACCTTGAGCTCTAACATTCATCGAATCACAGAGGTCTGAATGTACAAGCTCCAAGGCTTCCTTCGCACTATAACCTTTTCTAGTAAAAGGTCGTTTGGTCATCTTGCCTTCGAGGCATGATTCAAATACCGATAAGGAGTTTTATTCTAAACTCTTTAGAAGTCCACTTTGCATCAAAGGTTGATGTAACCTAACCTCAAATGCTAAAGATGGGCATTTTTCTTAGGAGAATCCTTTGGTCTTTTAGCTGTTGTTACCGTACTAAACATTTCAGTGTTAGACAAGGCTTTTATGACTAACGGCCTTAGTACATATAAGTTATTTTCCATTGAACCATAACCAATCTCCATTCCATTCTTGAAAATAAATACTTTATTCTCAGAAAAGGAAACGGTATAGCCTTGTTCAATGAGACAAGAAACCAAGATTAAGTTCCTTTTAATATGAGGAACTACAAAAACATTATCCAGTAACAGATAACGTTTCTTGTCAACAAATAACTTCAGCCTGCCTACAACAACAACTGAAACAACCTTACTAGTGCTGACTCGTAGAGCCATTTCTCCCCGTGGCAACGTTTTCCAGGAACTAAATCCTTAGTAAGAGAAACTAATATGATTGGTAGCACCTGAATCAAGGATCCAGGCAGAATCATCATTCTCAATCAAACACGTCTCCAAGACCAATAAATCATATTTACTGTTTTGTCTCCTCCTTTGGAGAGTAGTGAGATCGAGGTCGTTTGCCACGAAATTCATTTCACACGAGTCTTTCCACTATAAGTAATCGACCATTTTAAAAGCTTTAAACAGAAAATACTAACGAGTTGCTGAAAAGAAAAACACATTGACTTACGTTAGGTTTTGAGCAAATACTCGTTGTAAAATAAAACAACATCTAATAAGGTTTTAGCAAAACTAACATGAACCCCATGTGACATCTAGTTTCGCAATGACGCTTCAAAGGTTTAGGACAAAAGTCACCGAAGGGAGGTTAGTTATCCCTCATCTGAATTGAGAAGTTCTCAACCAGCCATTAATACCAGAACAACTCTTATTCTATAACAACTAGCCATCATTGATTTGGCCAAGAAATCATTAACTTAACAATCTCCCTAAGTGTGACCCGCCATTTTAAGCCCTAGAAGTTCGTCCCAAAAGGCCAATCCGAAGGGAAAAAAATCTGATTGGGGAAAAACCTAAAGTGACCCTATCCATTTCTGGAGTTCACATTGATCTTGACCAACTGCACAAAACCCATCCGAAGGGGGACACACAAAGGCGACACGAGGGAGTACAGAATGATCTCACGGTGTGAACCAATGACAGAGACCATAAGACGCTTATTATAAACACTCTCTCCGTTCACCTTGATATTGACTCATGCAAACACCATCCGAAGGGGGATGCATCTTGGGAACCACGAGGCCAAGATGAATCTCACAGTGTGAACATACAGGGAGAAACGTGAGTGTAATCATAGACATACCAGATACGCCTCTTCCTCCTACTGAGTATTTTATAACCTAGGGTTTAGCTTACTTCGAAAAAACACGGCAAAGGATTTTAACTAAGTGACTTTTAGGTTTTCCCAAGAGTAACATTTACCTTGGATAGTGAAACAACTTTTGATCATCATCCATTAAACTCTTTAACGGAGTCTTTTACCAAATCATCACATGCTTGTTGAAAATCTATGTAATTTATCTTTCCAGGTAAGTTCCCAGGTAGGGGTGTTACGTTTCTATCAACTTAAGAACCCCAGCCTAGCCAGAACCCGCCTTAGACAAAAGGCCCCTTATAGATAGGTTTACATTTAATTTAATCTTTTATGCCAACCAATTTAGTCCTATTAAACCGATTTTAAAAGATTAATCTAGGTTACTAAACTCTTTAGAACCACTTGGACTTAGGTCTATTTCAATCCAATTTTAAAACCCTTTAAAAAAATTGATTTTAGGTCTAATTTTTTTTATAACACTTATAAACAGAAATAACCACCATAATGCGAAGCTAACACATGCAAGGCATTCATAATGCTTATAAACAGCCTAAGTGTCATGCTCAATGCATTGTCCATTCATTGCTACTTCTTTTATATAACACTTACACAAAACAACAATGAAACAAGCAAAACATGCTTCCATTCACCCTTAGACTATAACACTTAGAAGAAAAAGATGATGCATGATAATGCTCACTGCATGCAAAATATAACTCTTATATTTCATGATGCATGCACATGCTTTCATGTAATTTCTTCATGCTCGATTATAACAATTATAATACAAAATACATGAAAAATTGCACAACCTAAGGTGGGTTTTTGAACTATATGTCAAACATTTTGGCATATATACCATACATCACATGCATAATAAACAAATGTTGATGAACCGGGTAAAATTGCCTTAAAAACACAAAAACAACGCTAACTATTACAAAAACTAGGAGTCTCCGATTCAAACAGGCGAACCGGGTCTTGAACCGCTCGGACAAAGCATCGCGTCTCCAACCATCGTTTACTAAGCACCCCGTGATCATCTACACGATAAAACAGACGCTTTGCTCTATCGCTTACCAGAGCTCCCAGAGATCGTTTAGCATTTACTACACGATTGTTTAGAAAAATCTAAACGATCGTTTAGTTATTACTACACGATCATGTACCTTTTACTAAGTGATGAAGCTTGAGGTACATGATCACGCTCCGCACAGTGCCCGCCTTCCGCGATCGTCTAAACAACTATGATGCTATGAAGCACCATCGCCTAAGCGATCGCTTAGCTAGCGCCTTCGTATCGCATACGCGCGATCGTGTAGGTAGTAACTAAGCGATGAGGCTTGCTAACTACACGATCGCTCTAGCGCGCACCTTTTACTAAACGATGAGCATCACATGCTCCCACTACGAACCTCCAGCGCTTACGCGTTTGGGCCACCAACGCTACGCGATAGAGTAAACAATTTACTCCATCGCTTAGCATTAGTTAAACGATCATTTAGAAAATACTACACGATCGTCTAGAAAAATCTAAACGACCGCTTAGTTAAATCCCAATGATCGTTTACTTGAGGCTACACGATACGACCAATGCTTGGTCTTCTACTTCCTTGAGAACCGCATCTCCATGCTTCGAAGCTTCATCATGAACGACACGACTAATTCAAACTTTTAGAATTATAAACTCGATTGCAAAGTTAATTATGCCCAAAAACATAGAGGCCCTTACAATTAACACTTTATTACAGAAAGTTATACCTAAAAGGCAATGAAACTCGAAACATTCATCAACTTAACCACAAATGTAGAAAACGATTAACCACAAATGCAGAAACCCACTACGACTGTCAAATGAAATTCAAAAACAAAGTTGTAAGGCTTTGATACCAATTGAAGGAAACCAAATCCGAGATTTGCATGAGTAGTGAAAAATAGATCATTCCAAATTACAATCATGAATGAACATTACAAATTACAGTCATAAAAAAAAAACAAACAGTTATGCAATCCATACAGAAATTACAACATGTAACAATCAAATAAACAAGGAGAATGCTACGAATGTTTGTCAACTCGTCTTCATACTCCTTTCTCACGAATGCTCGAACGCAGCAACCTCAAACGCTTGAACAACACGACTGCAACATTGCACGAACACTTCATGCTCGTCCTCAGCGATCGCCTCAGTCACGAACACTCCAGCAAGAACACGAACGACCTCTATAGAACTTTGACGGTGTCGAGTTGAGTATGACACAACCAAGAAGGTTACCTTGGTATTGTCAATGTAAGAATCAAGAGGGTGGGTTTTGTGTGGACTTGGAATGAGGCAGACGAAGGAGGAATGAACAATTGTGTACACGATTGGGCAAGTGGGAGAAGACAAAAACCTATCGCATAGGTCAATGCCCAATCATTTAGCTAAACGTTTAGCTTAGTGTCTGTTGCCTACAAAATACTACACGATCATTTACTTTGCTCAAGATGTCGCTTAGTAAATTGATATTTACTTGACAAGCTCCGTGAGTTTCTTTTTGCAAGAGAAATCTCAAAACAATTTTTGCCAAACTTTTTGTAAAAACTTACTAAAATTAGGAAAACAATTATCCTTTTATCTCACGGTTACCTTGAACCACCAATAACCTCCCACTCAATTGGTTATTAGAGAAAAAGATTTAATTATCCAATAATTAATATTATTATAAATATAAATGATAACCAACTTATCATATTATATTTATAACCTATAGTTTTAATATTTCATCTGATGAAACATATAAACCATAGTTCTTTTTCTATTCCATGGTACTTAATGTAAATTTTTCCATTTACATCAATCCTCCACTAAATGTATCTTATACATCATACCAATTATATCATATATAATCAAAATACCTCTTGTCAATTTGAACATTTCCAATCAACACCAAGAACTGATCCTCAACTGAATCCATTGAGCTACCAAGGGGACCTTATGAACCTGTAGCTCGAAGCTCCAATGATACATGAATAATTGACTAAACTATTTAGTCACGAGATCCACCATCCGTTAAGCGCCAGACACTCCACTAAAGATCGACAGCTGAACTCTCCTTACCACAGATATATTATGTGCCCATCTTAATCAATCAGAAGTGCGACAACCCTTCATAGATCGCTTGTAAGTACAACTCGGCCAATAATCGTTATGCCCCTGTAGTTACATCTAACTCCTTAAGTACCACTGATCCCTCTAATGAACATAAGTCATAGTTCTTCTATGATTGAGTCGTCTCTTCCAAAGAGAAGATGTGGCCACTATGTTCAAGCCCCAGAATCAGCCCTTAAGGGAGCAATCTTTCTATTTATCCCTTCTTCGGGAAAGGAGTGAATTCCATCTTGTGGATTGAGTTCCCAGCTCCCAGATCAGACAAGTCCCCAAAAAAGTAGGCATGTTGAGTTGGCAATCTGGCCACTCTCACCCATACTAATCAAAGGACCGCCCTCAAAGGCAGGAGTTCACAAAATACTCAGGATTGAGGTCGTGTCACCTATGGTTGTTTAGGTGAGATATAAGTCTCTAGTATCAACGGTGTTATATACAGAGTCTAGTCATCTCGTGGTTCAGGTCTTATACAAACTCTTTATATAGGACACCCCCGCTTGCACGTCTGCACGTGAATGGTCAGGATCTACCATCTGTAGTAGTTTATAACACTTGCAAACCTCTAGAAAGCGAGTCGTATCCATAGTGTCACCAGGATCAGGTATCTCACCTTAATCCTTATACTACAGACCTATTTAGGTTATCACTTAAGGCATGATCCACTTATATATCACATATACATGCTTAAGTTCACATAAGATAACCAAGGAGCTTTGTTTATTGGATATGAATAAATGCCAGAATTAAATAACAATTATTTTATTCATTAAACAATGTGTATCTTTACAAAACAACAAGACTTCGGGAGAATTAGGACATCAATCCCAACATAATTGCCACCTGGAAAGCTTATCCCTTTATTTAGTGGGTTTTATGTCCTAAAACTCGTGGTATGTAAACAATGGAGCTTATTCTGAAAATTCAATAAAGGTGTTATTGAATAGATCTATTGCTTGAATAGAAATCTAATAAACCTAAAAGTCCCTTGACTATTGGATGAGTACATGAACTTTATGTGGAGACATAAAGGTGGATCAGGTTCGAGTAAATAGTCAAAATGATATATAATACATGGATAAGGTTGGGTATCTTATTCTGGTAACACTATTGGATACAACCTGCTCTATAGTTGTTACAAGAAGTTGTAAAGTTCTACAAACGAAGTGATCCAAATTTGTTCATGTTGGACATGAGGAGTGGGGATGTCCTTGTGCAAAAGAGTTTTTATAAGATCGGACCATGAAATGAGTCACTCTTACTTTATAATGATGTTTACTATTTAAGACTGACTATTTCAAAGCGATGATCTAGGTAACTTGACCTTAATCCTGAGCTAACTATGAACTCTTGCTTATCTGGGATTGCCCTTAGATTTGCATAGGTGAGGGTTGGCTCAAAAGCGCCGGCTCAATATGACTGCCATTTCAAGGGTAAGACTAGATAGATAGCTGGGGACATAGGGTGCAAGAGGGAATTCACTCCTACCCACTTTAGGGATATTAGAGAGGTTGTTCCCTTAAGTGCTGATTCTGGGGCTTGAACAAGGGATCCCGCCCTCTCATTTGGTATGAGATGGACTCATTTTTGTGATTGGATCACAAAAAAATTGTTCATTAGGGGATCAATGGGGACTTAAGGAACAAGAGGTAATTTCGGGGGTAAAACAGAGATTTGACCCAGACGATATTACGAACAACCTGTGAAGGGTTAACTTACTAATCATGGTTATATCAAGTGGACATAATATATCTACAATGAGGGGAGTTCAACTATGGTCTTTAGTGGAATGACCCATTAGTTAACGAATGATGGTTAGATCGGTCTAATGAGTTTAGCTAATTAATCTCGGATCGTTGGAGCTCATGATCTGTAGGTCCATGAGGTCCCCCCTACTAGCTCGGAAATGGAATAGCTCTAGAGTAGCGTGATAAGTTAATTTGAAACGTTCAAATTAGAATCAAACGGAATTGGAGAAAATGTATTTAAATATATGAAGATAAATTTGTGTAAAGATTAATTTAATATTGGATATTAAATTAATTAGAATTATTTAAATTATTTAAATAATTATTTATTAATTTTATTAGAAAATTAATTTGTGAAATTAATTTTTAAAATTAATAAATTTTGATTTTAGAAATAAAATATGATTTTAAAATCAAAATGGATTTTTGAAAATTGAAAAATCACACAAACTTGAAAAAAATGGGTTTTTCAAGTTATCTTCAAAGTTGCTTACAAAGAACCCACCACCTTCTCCTTTGGTTTACTCCAAGCATGAGCTGCATTCCATGCAGCACATCTCTTTGCATGATAGTCTGTAATATATTGAAGAGTTTGGAGTGAAGAAAAGTAGGATGGACCGACTGAATTTTTGCAAAAAAAAATCGGATGAAGAAGGTGTTCTTCAATGGGTTGGTTCAGTGAGCTTTCTTTATATTCCTTTTGATTCCAGCTTATTTTAAGTCCCACAACTCAATTTAGAGTACCAAGAGGATAGTAGGGAAGATCTTGTGGTGGTCTACACAAGGATTCAGGGGATTTTGCAGCTGGAAATAGAGATTTCATTGGTTCGGCCAAGGTATGTTCATGAAACCCATTATACTCTGTTTTTAGCATCTTTTCAACCAAAATTAATGAATTAGAATGCTTATGGATCCTGATTTCTTCCGCTGTGTGTTGGTGTCCATCCAACATTATTGATATCTACAAGGCTGTCATCTGGTTTACTTTCTCATTAATTAAGCTAAATTCCTTAGCTTAAGCTTGATTACATGGCCTTGTGGCCATCCAGGACTTCTCCCTTCAAAGCATGATCGTCTGTCGCATCTTTCGTCAGCTTAGCCCTCAACAATGGTATACAAAGTTGGTCGCATAAACCCTACATACCACTTGCTATACTTAGCCACAACACCCCCTCCTTGGGCCTTTGGTCATATCATTTAATCAAGATGGCTTCATGGTGCCTATTAGTTCTAATGTATTGAACCCTCTCCTCTCTCTATGTGTTAACTCGTTCCTAATTCACCTGAGAACCCAACGTTTCATACTTAACATATTTTCTTGCCCTTTTTTGGCTTACCATTAATAAGCTTCTCCAACTTTTCTATGCGTCAGCCGTGTTACAACCTGAATAGTCATAACACTTAGAAAATTTTCCTTCTCTTACATTTCAGATGCATGATTCACTATACATACTTAACTACCTTTTTTTTCATTGACGTTAATTCACATCTTAACTCATAATTAAGAAGACTTAAACTTACTTAACTAGAAAAACAAGTTCAGGGGTTTATAACTACGCACCTAGCTTTCCTTTAGAAATATCTTCCCAACCTTTTACTACATGTTAGATTCTGTCTAAACTACCAGAGAGTTCTCATTCAATACTTAGAAATTTTTCTTCTTACTTCCCTTATTCTCAAACTTACCATTGGAGAACTCTTTTTCTTCTCCTTAGCTTATCACTTAACCCTTTGTCCATCAATTTCAGCTAATTTTAGGCGTTAACACTTAGAGAATTTTTCTTCCTCTTTTCTAGAATACTTTGAGAATTTCTTTCTTTTTACACTTGTACATACAACCTCAGTGTATAACAACTGATACTTACTAAGTTAGCAGCATAACACATTGAATGATCATAATACCTTGCAAACATAGGTACTTAGAAAAACAAGAGTTTACACCTTTAATACCTAAATTAAGAAGTACGCTTAATTCAACCTCATAAACCTGAACACCCTAATAACATGTGCTCGACTAGATGAACCAACATCAAAAAATTTTGTTGATGTACTAGCCTCTTCAACAACTCTTGTTGAAGTAACAGTAGTTTCATTAGAAAGTTCATTCAACAAAATCTTACTACGAAGTTTATGTTCCCTGATGTGGTCCTCTTCTAAAAATGTAGCATTTGTTGACACAAATACTTCCCCTCATTCCCTTGGTATGGCCTACAAATAGACACAATTCTGAACGAGGTTCCAATTTCTTAGGATTTAAATATGCTGGGCAATCACAAATTCTGAAGTGGCGTAAACTACCTTTATGACCATTCCACAATTTCAAAGGTATTTTGGAAAAACTTTTGGATGGAACACAATTCAAATATAAACTGCAGTTATTATTGCATAACCCCAAAACAAATCAAGTAAATAAGCATAACTCATCATAGATCGAACCATGTCCAACAAATTTCTATTTCTACTTTATGATACTGAAGGAACCTTGTTAGGGTTCTTGAGCGGAACATATGGATCATCCCAAATTTTCCAAAATTTTACAAAACAGAAAATTTACAGAGAACGGATAAAAAATTATGCATTCAATAAAAATAATACAACATTGGTCTTTAATAATAATAAAAAAAAAAAAAAAAAAAAGAGAAATTAAAATAGGTTCAAAACTCATACCTTTGAAGAACGATCTTCAATGGATTCCCTCAAACCGAAGAACACCACCACCAAATTTCCTTTGTATTCTCAGACTGAGAGCCTAGGAGTTGTGGGCTCTGGATATTTTGAATTTTTTAAAGGGAAGAAGTTTTTCTCAGTAGAGAGGAGGAGAAGGAAAGAGTAGATCACACCCTCTCTATCATTTTTTTTTCAAGTAGAAGAAGACTAAAACGTATGTTTCCACTCCTGCACATTGTGGAGAGAATAAAGGGGGAGGGAGTTACAACTCCTCCCTAAAACTGTTTTTTCAAAAAAAAAAAAAATTAATAAAATTAATTTTAATAATAAGCCTTATATATATATATATAATAACTACTTTATCATATAATATATTAAACTATATGTTATATCAAATATAACATATAACCTATAGTTTAATATTGTGTCAAATACAATATAACCTATAGTTTAATTCTCTCAACAACAATATTTAATATAAATCCATTTATACTAAATTTAATTATATGAATCCAATTCACATAATTAATATTTGAATCATATTCAAATATTTAATTTCTCTCAAATAAATACTTTATATTATAATGTAACAAATACATTATAGTAATTATATCATATATAATTAAAATTTAATTAATTATATCACATATAATTAATTCCCTCAATTAATTTGAATAGTTCAAATTAATCCAAAAAATGATTCTCATAAAATCCCTTTGAGCTACCGAAAGGACCTTATGGACCTGTAGCTTGAAGCTCCAACGATATATGAATAATCAATTAAACTTCTTAATTAAATTATTCACCATCTGTTAACTATTGGGCACTTCACTAAAGACCGACAGTTGTACTCTTTGCACTACAGGTATATTTCTGTGTCAATTAGATATAACAAATCTTCACAAATTGCTCGTAAGTACAGCTAACACCTTAAGTACCACTAATCTCTCTAATGAACAATAAATTATAGTCCAACTATTACCAAACCCTCTTGGGCCAAGAGAGGGTATGACGCCACATTGTTCAAGACCAGAATCAGCTATTAAGGGAGTAATTTATCTACTTACCCCGACATTAGGGAAAGAGTGAATTCCCTCTTGTGTAGCTGCATTCCCAGCTCCCCAATCAGAAAAATCTCCAAAATGGTAGGCTCATTGAGTCGGCGATCTAGCCACTCTTACCCATAAAAATCAAAGAACTACCTTCATAGGTAGGAGTTCACAACTCACTTAAGATTCGGGTCCTGTTACCTATGGTCATCTTGGTGAAATGTAAGTCTCTATTATGAACAACGTTATATAATAAGACTAAATATTTTGTGGTCCAGTCTTATACAAACTCCTTTGTATAGAA
This sequence comes from Benincasa hispida, assembly GCF_009727055.1. NCBI lineage: Eukaryota > Viridiplantae > Streptophyta > Magnoliopsida > Cucurbitales > Cucurbitaceae > Benincasa > Benincasa hispida. The sequence continues at coordinate 62,139,101 of NC_052352.1, read as the reverse complement.
TATCCCCACTCACATGTCTCCACATGAATGATCAGGATCAAATCATTTGTAGCACTTTACAACAATTGTAACATCTGCAAAACGGGTCATACTCGTAGTGTCACCATGATAAGTATCCAGCCTTATCCATCTACTACAGACAATCTAGGTTATCACTTAAACATGATCCACCCGTATGTCTTTACATATATGTTTAAGCTATAAGATAACCTTGGATGTTAGTTTATTGGTTTATGGTTAATGCAACAAATTTTGAAATAAAACATCACATATTTTATTACATAAATAAAATGTTTGTACAATACAAATACAAACTATAGGACCCTATGAGATTTAGGGCATCGACCTCAACAGATACACCATTATGATGAGGTTTATCAGGTATCGAGAGTTTACATGAAATTCTATATTCTATCATATAGTCCTAGAATCTTAAATCCATACAATCTCCACCTCAATCTGATCGAATTGTTTTAATGATTTTACTTAATGATTTCTTAACCTCAGCCTTATACTCTTTGAACTTTTCAAGAGCTTTAGACTTATGTTGCATTAGGTAAACATATTCATATCTTGAATAATCATCTATAAAAAAAGATGAAGTATTCAAACCCCCTCTTGCCTTAACATTCATAGGACCATAGAGGTCTAAACGTACAAGTTCCAAGGTTTTTTTGGCTCTATGATATTTTCTAGTAAAAGATCTTTTTGTCATTTTCCTCCAAGGTATGACTCACATACTAGTAACGAGTCTTCTTCTAAATAACTTAGAAGTCCACTCTTAACAAACCTCGTAATCCTATTGAGATTTACGTGTTATAATCTTAGGTGCCAAAGATGACATTTGCTTTAGGAGAAATCTTTTGTCTTTTATATTGAGTTGCTACAGTTCTGTACGTTTTAGTATTTAGAAGCGCTTTAGTTGCTAATGGAATTAGCACATATTGAAGAGTTTGGAATACGTTGAAGCGGAAGTAATAGAATTCGTGTATCTCTAATTTTGTTTTACAGAACAATAAATGTAGAGTGATGGAAATAATAATAAACATAAAAATAACTAAGCATGCTTCTTCTACTGAGAAGTCTACAAAGAAGAAAGGGAAACTTACCCTTGAAGACTTAACTCTTCATGTTTCCTCTCCACAATCAAGTGTCATGTACGGAACTTCTTCTCTCAAACTCAAACGAAAATTCACAGCACGACAATAGCCCAGAATGAAGCCACCACCAAAAGTTCTTCCTCATTATTCTTAAGGTGAGAATCACACAGAGTTATGTGGGCTTGCGATTTTAATTTTTTTAAAGGGAATGAGAGAGTTTTTGTTGTGAGATTCTTTTTCTAACACATAGAGCACTAGAATGGGAGGAAGAAGATGAAGATGAAAAAAATCCCAACTTCCCTTTTTCTATATTGCACGTAGAAGCGATAAAATGGGAGTTGAAGGGAGTTATAAAAAATAACTCCCTCCCCATTTTAATTTTCTAAAAGTTAAAAAATGAATAATTATAATTTATATATATTATAAGGCCAAGTTACCTATGTTCATCTAAGGGAAATGTAAGTCTCTTCAAGTAATGGTGTTATAAAGAGAGATTAATCATTTCGTGGTCTGATTTTATACAAACTCTTTGTTTAAAATATCCTCACTTACATGTTTCTATGTAAATGATCAAGATCAGATCATTTCTAACACTTTACAACAATTGTAACAATTATGTAGTGGGTCATATCGGTAGTGTTACTAGGATAAGATACCTAGTCTTATCCATCTACTATAGACCAGTTTATTACTCAAACGTGATCCACTTATATGTCACCACATACATGTTTAAGCTCTACTAAATAACTAGGATTTTAGTTTATTGGATTTGGGTTAATGGAAACTAAATATAAAATAAAATAATACTTTATTTTATTAAATAAATAATTCGTGTATAAATAATTTACAAACTACGAAACCATGAGATTTAGGGTATCAACATTCTCAACAATCTCCCACAAATAATTGGTATAGCAAACAAAACAACCAAAGAAAAATATATTATAAAACTTGTTTTCTAAGCAAAGTTAGGAGGCCAAACTTAAACATCAATATCTCGACAATTTGAATTGATGCATAGTGAAATGGGGCAATAACTTTGTTAAAGAAAGTGAGTTACCTCTTGAACTTTCAATAACTCTTGTTAAGACCCTCACAACACGTTTTACTCCTTAAATTTCTATTGATTCCACGATAAAAGCGTGCTATTTAAGGCCATGCACATAGAATCTTGGATCAACATGAAAGATCTAGAAAAAGACCCTTAAACTTTTTCATAGAAGGCGACAACACCTTCACAATCACATTAATTGCTTCATCAAGTTTATCACTATAGACCACTAAAAAACTGAGCTATGAAGACTTCACATCTAGTCCATACCAAGACCAACTTCATCAAGTATCTCAAAGACAAACCACTCAAAAATTGATCTATGAAGATTTTACAATTATCCATCAAATACATACCAGGACCACCTAAAGAAAAGGCTAAGGAATTTTTTAAAGGTTTTAGTTTTGTCCATCAAGTCCATACTAGGATCATCAAATAAAGCTATGGACCATCTAATCTATCACAATAGACCAACCAATTAAAGGGTTATGGACCATCAAATCTATCGTAATTAGACCACCCAAATAAAGAGTTATAGACCATTATAAGGATTTGAGTCTCATACTTATTGAAAATTATAGAATTACTCTCCTTGTTAGGTCTTTGGTTATAGGATTTGCCAAGTTCCTTTCAAACCCTACAAACTCGAAGGAGATAATTCATTCTTTCAATAATTGTTTCATAGCTCCATGTCTATGGCATTTTGCCACTATACACACCATTCTTGACAATTCTTATGGCAGCCTGATGCCCTCCACAATGGTACATCTCCCAGTAAGCTTTTAAGCCACTTTAGCCTGCTTTTATGCTAATTAAAAAGCAATAAGTTCGCATTCCATGGTAAACCTAGCTATGCAAGTATTCTTTGTAAATTTCCATAAAATAACTCTTTCGCCTAGTAAGAACACATATCCACTAGTGGAGCTTACTTCGTTGTTATCTGTTACCCAATTGGCATCACTATACCCTTCTAATATGACAAGGAATTTATCAAAGTGTAAACAATATTCTATTGCACTTTAAAGATACCTCAATAAACGATGAAGAGCAATCCAATAATTTTTATTAGGATTATATGTATATCTACTCAATCAACTCACAACATATGCAATATCAGGTCTGATATCGTTCACAAAAAACATAACACTTTCTATAATCTTTGCATATTCAGATTGAGAAACACTATTACCATTATTTTTCTTAAGACTCATACTAGCATCATAAGGTGTTCTTACAGGAACGTTATCAAAACTATCAAATCTTTTTAATAGTTTTCAATGTATGATTGACATAAAGGAAATCCATTTTCAGTAACATGAAGTATCACATTAGCCTCATCTAAATCTTTCATTTCAAATTGTGAGGACATAAATAACTTAGTATCATACTTTACATTTATGTTTGTACCAAAGATCAGTATATCATCAACATACAAACAAATAATCACACAATCAACTTAAATAAATTTGAGTAATTTCAAATATTTTAGTCATATGAGAATATGCATCACAATATTTGAAGATCCATTCAAACCTAACTGGTTTATGTCTTTTAAGAAATTATACTAAATCCATGAAGTTCAATTTTCATTTTCTCTTTTTAATATCCTAGATAGGCTCAATAAAACCAAGACTTTATACTTTCAATCAATTACAATTATATATATACACACCTGTATACCTATTATCATCATCTTATCTAGCTAATGTGGGACTTTGGTCGTATTCTCAACATATTCAAAACCATGGTAAAAATTAGATAATTAAACAGAATCCTCTCTTAATTTTATGAATTTATTTGGATGCTAATTAAAAATAAAATTAAGAAATGGAAAATGTCTTATAACACTTATAAATACCATTTAAGTTTGAAAATAAGATCGAAAGACACACAATTTTGTAGAAGTTAAGGATCCGATTGGATTGACTTTTTAAGTATTTATAAACACTTTTTTTAACACTTGGCAATACTTATTTAACCACTTAGAAAAGACGACCCAAACACACCTTAAAGGTATTTTGGAGGGCTTGATAGAACTGCAATGTGAATGGATGGGGAGCAACCTGCTGATTGCGGTGGAATTCGATGCTTTAGAGGTGATTAACCTGCTATCTAGGAAGGAAACATCTTGTTGAGCCTATAAATTCTGTTTACAAAAGCCCAAGTGAGGAATTGATCCAATAATAAATGATCGACAGATGCTGATTGTGTGGATTCTATCGAGCCACGTTGCAAATGATTTGAAACACGTCGAAAGGTAATTTCTTCTCTTTTCTTTCAAACTGTGTTCAGACTAAAACAACGTAAAGAAAAGACCTTCTCTCTCTTGACTTAAATGTTCTCTAATGGCGATTTTAAATATTTTTAAAGATTTTAAAGATGCTCTCTAATGGTAGAGTGAGTTAATTCCACATCTTTGATGATATAGACTCTATTTATTTTCTTTCCAGTTAAGACCACTTTATAGTCCTATATTACCTGAAAAGTGTCACCAACTCTTCTATATTCACAACCTACAGAGTCTAGTATACCCAATGATAGTAAGTTCCTCTTCAAGGAAGGAAGATGTCTTACATTTATTATGAGTTTTTCTCATCCATCCTTCATTTTAGAGAAATAGAACTAATGCCTACAATTTTACAAGCATGGTTATTTTCCATATAAATAGATCCTCCATCGTAAGGTTTGTAAGTTGTGAATCAGCCCTTGAAAGGTGTCGTATGAATTAAGGACCTAATCTTGAACTCTTTCACCATTGTTCTGAGTTTCCTTCTCATTTGAGGTTGCTAGAGCATCTATAAAGGTTAAAATATTCTTAACTACAATAGCTTCTCCGTGTTGATGGTTTTTATTTTTCTGATTCTATTTCTTTTTTAAAAATCATTAGTCTTTCTTGTTGTGACTAGAGGTGTATAACAACCATTCAGAGTCAATTTTTTACCAAACTACAACCAAACTGACTATGATTGATTTAGTAAATGTTCAAATCGTCTTTAATTATCGAGGAGTGCAAATTGATTGTCGATTGATCGATTTTTGTCAAATTATTCTTTAACTTTTTTTAAAAAAAATTGATTTGTATTTTTTCCAAACTGACGCCGACCGAGCCTCCCCTTTTACTCACACACCTTCGATTCGATGGATTTTTTGATATATCATGCTCACCCATAACTATGACCATCTTTCTTGCAGTAGATACATTTAAAATTTTGTTTACCATTTTGTTATGATTTGTTGTTCTTAGACTTTCCTTTAGAAAATGAACCTTCACCATTAAATTTTTTCCTTTTTCTAGACATTTAACTCGAGTTACCTTGTCCTTAATGCAGAAAGTATTAAATATGTGGTGATATTCTCCTTGCCATATTTAAAAGTTGTTGAGATTTATACCCTAAATTTCATGGTTTGTAATGAATAATCAAATTATTTATTTAATAAAGTAAGAAGTTATTTTATTCGACATTTAGATTGCATAACTCAATCCAATAAACTAAGTTCCAAGGTTATTTTATTAGTATGTGGTTGACTTGTGGATCACATTCAAATAATAATCTAAGTGGTCGCAATATATGGATAAGGTTGGAGTGGGTTATCTTGTTGACACTACGAATATGACCCATTTTGTAATTGTTACAAACAATATGATTCAAATCGTTCATATGGAGACATGCTAATGAGGATATCCTATACAAAGAGTTTGTATAAGATTGAACAAATATTTAATATAGGTTGACCATATGCAACTCAATTTCAATCTTAAGTGAGTTATGAACTCAAGGATTGAACGATTTATTGCTTTTATCTTTGAATTGGGATAAAGAATTAACATAATTAAATCTAAATAACAGGTTAAGCAAACATAAAGGTTGAGCATAAATACCTTAATGTAGAATTGTTCTTCAAATTCTCCAAGTTTTCCTCTGTACGAATCTCCAAGATCACAAACAAAAGAATACCACCAAAGCTGTAACGACCCGACCCGCTAGGACTTAAGTTAGGCCGTTACTAAATACATGCATGCATGGAACTTAAAACCGCACTCTTTTATGGTGAAATAAATGCTAAATAAATAAGGTAAATTCAAAAGACTTTCATTAAATTCAAATATTAAAAACAACAATAGGGTATCCATAAATCATAGAAAACGATTCTTAATAGTAAGTTTCAAACATCAAAATTGAAAGTTAAGAAAAACATGAAAATAAATCTAAATCTCATGAGTGGACTGGTCCCCAGTGGCTCGTTCAAGGATTTCTCTTGTCATTCGCCAGTGCGTCCTTACCCTGACCTGAAACATAAACATAAGAAATGGTGAGTATAAAGTACTCAGTAAGTAACCCAACTATCGAGGTCAGGCTAGGCATCTATGTCCTCTAGATGCCTACCTCTGGTGAAACATATAAACTACTCTAGTCCTCATGGGACACATACATACATGAAAAGCTCATTTCTATCCTATTGTAGTTAAGCATGCCCATTACCTCTAGTAAGTCTCGTAGGACCTACAATCTCTAGTGAATCCCGAAGGAAACACAATCTCTTACGTACACATGATTATGCATACACCTCTGAATCCCGAAGGAAACACAATCTCTTACGTACACATGATTATGCATACACCTCTTTCGTATACACATAACCCACCTAATGTATACCTCTTTCATACACATGGTTATGTATACACCTCTTTTGTATACATATAACCCACTGAATGTTTACCTCTTTCGTACACCTGGTTAAGTATACACCTCTTTCGTATACACATAACCCACTGAGTGTGTACCTCTTTCGTACACCTGGTTATGTATACACCTCTTCCGTATACACATAACCCACTGAATGTGTACCTCTTTCGTACAACCCAGATCCTCTCTATGAATGTAAGGATGCATACCTCTTTCGTACACATGGTTATGTATACACCTCTTTCATATACACATAACCCACTGAGCGCGCACCTCTTACATATACCCCAGTACCCTCTAGGTATGTATCACTTTCATATACACCAGTCCTAGTACATCTCTTTCATATACTAGCATCACTTTCATGCAGTCGCATAGTCTGGAAAGGAAAAGAGATTACATCTAACTTCATATTATATATAACATTCACATCATTATGAGTCCTCTAAAATCTCCTCGTCAAGGTCATGTTAATTAATCCCAACATACGTAATTAATCTAGTATTAATGGATCAACTCTAGTACATCACTTTCATACACTAACTCATGTAAACAGTCAAACGTTCAAAATTTCATAATACATCATATAGCCTACACACTTTCATAATAAATCACATAAATATGTACATTTTACAAATGCCCCAACTTTCACCTAGCTTTAAGACATTCTAGTAGTAGTGTTGCATAACTCATAATTTAGGGTCATGCTAATCATACTTTTAATGTCTCATAAAATTCTAAATCATGTTCATACATTAACATCCTGCAGACATATTATCACATGCTCATATATCTTTTCTAAACAGTCCATTAAATCACAGAATTATCCTTGTAATTAGTCTTAAAATCCTCATAATAAATCATAATTCTATCACTGGCATAAAGGCAGTTCCAGTAATAAGATTACAACTCAAATTTGGTCATAAACAACCGTCTACGAAAATAGTCTCCTTAAAGCTTTTGCATAAACTTGAATCCGTCCTATAACATAAATTACTAAATTTAGTTTAGCAGTCATGGCCTAAAATGAAGAGCCCAAAATTTTAATTAATCCTTTGGGGTTTAAATCCAATTTAGTCCAAACGTTCCTAATTTGCTTATCAAGGAAAATTTACCACAATTTAACCATCTTTACCAAAATTGGTCTTGAATTTGATGGGTCACCTCAAAACTTCTAAGCCTTGAATCTAAAGCCCCAGAAGGTTCCGACCCAAACAGCGGCTGAAAGGCAGAAGGTGATGTCGGACGGCCGAACTGACACGTGGCTACGACCGACGGTGTCCGGAAGGTGTCGACGACGTCTCAACACGCAAATGGGATGGAGTGACGGAGACGGCTGGAGCGCGTGGTAACTTCGGGCGGTCCGACGTCAGACAGATCTGACGCGCGTGGCTGGATGGGTGAGCGGCGGACGAACAGTGCGGCGTGAGCGATGGCTTCTGCGTGGGCGACACCCTACCGACGGGCGATCATCAGTGAGGACGAGCGGTGGCTAGCAAGGCGGGGGAAGCTGACGGCGAGGGCTTCGAGGGGAAGGGGCGCATGCGAGAATGAAGGGAAAAACTCTTCGATTTCCGTGCCAGAGGGGAAAGAGAGGAGATAAATAAATAAATAATAAAACTAACTTTATTTTATTTTAAACTATTTTATTTTATACTAAATTATTTTTATCTTATCATTTTCTTCCATATGAATATATATATTCTTAAAACACTTTCTTTTTTCTCTTTAAATTCCACAAATCAAAACATTTTTTTCCAGATTAAATTCCATTCTCGATATTAACTTAAATTAAATTACTTAAAATTAAATTAATGCGACATAGATCCAAATCTTTACTTTAAACAAAACTGGATTTCAAAAATTAACAAAATTGTCCTCAAATTTTACGAAAATACAATATTTAAATTATAAAAAACTCGGGATGCCACAAAAACAATCTTTCCCACTATTATCCGACAAGGATTGGTTTATGGGAATAAAATTTTGGAAGATCAAAGGGAAGGGATAAAACTTGTAGAAAAAACATTTTTTCTCTATTGATAGTGAGAGTTGAGAGAGTTACATAATTTTCTTGAGAAAGATCAAGAGAGATCTTGAGATTTTTTCTATTTTCCAAAAAAAAATCTAAGTGAAAAAAAAAAAAAGAAAATCAAACGTGATCTTTCTGTAAGTTGAGCAAGAGAAAATAATTCCCTTCAACCTTTCTTTAACTCCCCTCAAATGTAGAGAGTTAAAATCTAATTTAATTTAAATTAAATTAATATTTAATTTAATCTAATTAAAAATTATCAATTAATCTAATTAATTAATATTAATTAATTAAATATTATATATTTAATTAAGATTACATTTGAATCATAATCAAATATATTTCCCTCTCGTAACTTATAGTTTTAATAGGAATCACATTCATATTATATATATATTTGAATCTTTTTCAAAAATATTATTCTCTCATATATATAGTTTAATTTTGAATCTAATTAAAAATTAACTTTATAGTATAATTGTAAACCTCATACTCCATTTTTCCTATATAAATGAGTAATGGCCATGCTAAGCAAAAACTAAGGATATGTTAAAGTAAAGTTGTGAAAGGAAGTAAATAAAGTAGGAAGATAGAGGAAGAAAATTCTAAGCGTTGGAAAAACCTAGTCTTGGGTGAGATTTAGACAGTTTAACAAGTGAAAAATTGGCTAAGTATAGAGCCAAGAGTAGGCGTGCGTTGGTATTGAGAAGTATGGATGCATGAGGTTGTGTGCATAACAACCAAGGCTTGTAAAGATTATGTGAGGGTAAGTGTTGAAGCCAAGAACAAACTATGCGTTGGAGCTAAGGGTGAATGCATGAATTGATGGATCTTTCATGATGCGTTGACAAGGCATGCGGCAGCCAAGGGGACTTGCGAGGTTAGTGAGCTTGCGGGCAAGGTATACTGGGTATTGACGCAAGGCCAGGCGCTGAGCGTAGCGCATGCCTACAAGGATGCGTTGATGATTGCATGATCGTGCAGCAAGGAGGAACCATTGTGCAACGAATAGGCCAAGTGCAAACGAGGAAGCGCTCGGTTAAGCACTAGCAAGGCACTAGGCTTGAAGCATTGCACGAGGGTGATCGCATAGGCCATGTGGGGTTGCACGATAGGTGCTAGACGATAGGCACTAGTGATAGGCACTAGATGATAGGCGTTGAGTGCTAGACGATCAGGTATGCGTTGTGTGCACGGCTAGATGATGCGTTCAAGGCACTGAGCGTTGAGGCCAAGAGTGCGCACTGATCCGTGTGCGGCGTTGAGCGTAATGGGTTGAATCTTGATGCACGTTAAAACTATTCGGTTGAAGCGAGGAAGGCCTAACGCTTGGTTGATATGTTAAGACTAAGCTATGTGTGGGCTAGGACATGCGTTGGCTTAGGAGTATGCAACCAAAGGAGGGACACGATAGCCTGAAAGTGAGCTATGCATTGGCCAAGTTGGGCAATACATTATGTGAAGGAGGCATGCAGTCATGTGGTTGCAAAACTAATTAATCTTTTTTTACCCTTAGTGAGCTAATAGGGGACCTAATGGACCTACAGACTAAAAGCTCCAATAATAAAAGATTAATTAATTAAACTCTTTAATTAAATTAATCAACATTCATTAATTGTGGGTCACTCCACTTAAAGACCCACAACTGCACTATTCACCCTGTAGATTAGGAGTGCAATAAAAACTAAAAGCTGAAAAACCAAATCAATCCAGATCGATCCAATGGTTTGGTTTGATTTTTAGTATAAAATTGGTCATCTTGGTTTGTATCTGGAGAAAACCAAAAAGTATTGGTTCAGATCGATTTTTTATAGAAAACCAATCAAAACCAAATTGATCCAATGGTGTATATATCTCCTTAAAAATAAACTATCTTTAAGAGGGTGTTTGGCTCACCAACATGAGTTGAGTTGAGTTTGTATAATATACCAACTCTTGTTTGGCCACCAACTTTAAATGTTGGTGGAATTGATTTGGTATATTTTTACTAACTCATTCCCAACTCACCCCAATTCTTCCTTCTTCTCATGTTTTCAATGGCTCTGCCATTGGCCATTATCAAATTTCGAGAACTAACTTTGGGCTCCGACAACCACCTCTGATGAAAACTCTAGCGACCAACTCCGGACTCCAACAACTACCTCTCATGACAATTTCGGCGACAAAATCCAAACTTCAACAACCACCTTCGATGATAGCTTTAGCGAGCAACTCCGAGCTCCGACAACTTTCGCACGACCAACTCCGAAAACCAATTCTGACCTCCAAAAACCACCTCCCATGACCTAATTTGACGGCCACCTTCGCGCTACCAACTCTGACGACCACCAATTGGCTCTGACAACAAACTCCGATGAATAACTCCGACAACCACCTTCGTAGGCTACGATAACCACCTCTGTCTACAAGCTCTGATGAAAATCACCTTCGATGATCACCTTTGAGCAAGTAACTCTGACGACCAACTCGAGACTTCGACAACCACCTTCGACGACAAACTCTGAAAACTAACTCTAATACCACCTTCATGCAACTAATGGGATTCGAAAATCATCCAACTACAATCTCCAACGACTACAATCTTCAGCGAAAATCATCTTTGATGATCGACTTCGACGACCACTTTCTCCCGACCGACTCTGGAATTCGAAAACCACCTTCAGTGACAAACTTTAACAAGCAACTCCAATACAGCTTCATGTGACCAACTTCAGACTCCGACAACCACCTTCGACTACAAACTCCCACAAAAATCATCTTCGATAATCAACTTCGACAACCACTTCCGGTTACTATAAGACTCATGACTGTTAAAGTATATTATAGGGTTGTTGATCATATAAAAAATATTATTTTGTCTACATTAAGTGTAATATCTATACGTAATGAATTCGCATATCAAATTAGTGTTAAGAATATTTAGACGAAAAGTATGTATGTAGTTGAAAAGTATGTAACATATAACAAAAAAAAAACCATAAAATGATACTTTTTTTTCCTGAAACATTTTCCAACAAGAATTAGTGAAAAATAGAGATTTGTTTTCTGATGATCCTCCAAATTTGAGGAAACAAAAGTGGAACTGTCGAAGAAACGTGATGACATTCCATTGGTTGTTATGATGATGGGGGAGATTTAATTAAAAAAAAAATTCATGACATAGTAAAAATATAAAGCAACAATAAGAAGAAGAAAAAAGGAAGATGATAATGAAATTCATGGAGAAAAATTAGCTAGAATCAAAAGTTTTGATTTCACCTTAGTTTCTCATTTTATTTAACCATATTTTTACAAGAAATGTAATGAGTTAATTTTTGTTCATTGCCCAAAAAAGAAAGAAAAAAAGAAAGAAAGAAAGAAAGAAAGAAAAGTTTTAAAAAATTAAAAGAAAAAAATTGCAATCCATATTTTATTCAAACAAAGATAGGTAGAATTATTGAATAAAAAATTTTCAAAATAGAAATAGTAATCATAAAAGCATATTATTTAGAGTTCAAAAAACTGCATCAGATACCGAGACATATGAACTCAACTCTGCACCCAAACACGGACATATGAACTCAGACCAAATAACTCTGCACCCCAAACACAAACATATGAACTTCATAGATATATGAACTCCAGACATACTATCTGAACCCAGCGCCCCAAACAGCCCCTTAGTATTTTAATTATTATTGTGTATGTATATTTGTTGTTTAGAAAAAAGAAAAATCAATTATTATGGAGCTTTATGTTTCCATTTAGAAAAGTGCCAAAAAATGTCAAATTTCAACTTATGAAAAAAAAATAACCAATTTTAATTTTAAATTAGCAAAAAAGACCAATTCAAAATAAAGTGGTAATAAAAATAAAAATTGGAAAAAGAAAGGAAAATGGCAAAAGTCAAGAACCAAACCGATAATAAACCAATCCAAAAGTTTTGTTCTTTATTGGACATTGGTTTAGATCTTTTCTTTGTAAAGCTGATTAGTTTGGTTTGATTCTTGGTTGACCTCAAAACCGACAAAATCAAACCGATTATCACCCCTACTGTAGATATATTTATGTATTCATAGATATAATCGTTATCAGTAAATTGATCCTTCACGAATTGATCATAGTTATAGCTACGTCAAATTACAGTCTTACCCCAATAATTATCTCTGACTCCTTGAATACTATTAATCCCTCTAATGAACAATCAATTTATAGTCCAACTACAAACTAAATCCCTCTCGGGCCTGTGAGAGGGTGAGGCCTCATTGTTCAAGACCTGGAATCAACCCTTAAAGAAGTAATTCGTCTACTTACCCTAAAGATAGGAATGAGTAAATTTCATCTTGTGTAACTATATTTCCAGCTTCCTACTTGAACAAGTCTCTAAGATGGTAGGCTTATTGAGTCAGCGACATAGGGCACTCTCTCCCATACAAATCAAAGAACTGTCCTAGTAGACAGAAGTTCATAACTCACTCAAAATTGAGATCGAGTTACATTTGATTATCTTATAAATATTAATCTCTTCAGTCAATGGTGTTATAAAGAGAGATTAATCATTTTGCGGTCTGGTCTTATACAAACTCTTCGTATAGAATACCTTCACTCGCATGTCTCCACATTGGATCAAATCGTTTGTAAAACTTAAAGCTCTTGTAACATTTATAAAGTGGGTCATATCCATAGTGTCACCAAGATAAGGCACCCAACCTTATCCATATACTGTAGACCTTTTAAGTTATTACTTGAACACGATCTACTTTTGAGACTTAAGGAGTAAAAGATAATTACATATCCATAGTGTCACCAAGATAAGGCACCCAACCTTATCCATATACTGTAGATCTTTTAAGTTATTACTTAAACACGATCTACTTTTGAGACTTAAGGAGTAAAAGATAATTACAGGGATAAAACGATAATTTGACCTAGTTGTAATGGTTATATCCATGGACACAAAAATATTCTACCATGCGAATAGTGCAGTTGTGGGTCTTTAGTGAAGTGACCATGAATGTTGATTAATGTAATTAAAGAGTTTAGTTAACTAATTTTGAATTATTGGAGCTTCTAGCTGTAGGTACATTAGGTCCCCTTGCTAACTTACTAAGGGTAAAATAAGAATCAAATTATTTTTGAATAATTTGATTTGCTCAAATTAAATTAAGGAATGCATATTAATTGTATAAGATACAAATAATATAATGTATATAGATACGTTATAATATAAAGTTAATTTTGAATGCGATTCAAAATTAAACTATATAATATGGGAGAGTAAAATATTTGAATAAGAATCATTATATGAATGAAACTATAGTTAAAATTAATATGAAATAGAATAAGATTCATATTAGAATTATAGAATATAAGAGAGATGCATTTGAATTAATTCAAATGTATATTGAATTAAATATATGATATTTAATAATGTTAATTAATTAATTAGATCAATTAATTATTAACTATTATTATTTAATTAAAATTTAACTAATTTAATTTTAATCTAATTAATTAAATAAATAAAATTATAACTCCCATGCAATTACCGAAGAGTGGTGAATGTGAGAGGGAGTTATTCTTCATTTCAAGTCTCTCTCTATTCTTTAAAAATGCAGATTGCCTACAATAAGGGGTTATTTCTTTTACATATTGATATCTCTCTCTCAAAGTGTCTCCACTTTCTCAAGAATTCTCTAAAATTTTATAAGAGAAAAAGTTTCCGCAAAAATTTCTTCTTCCAGAAAGAAAAGGTTCCCACATAACCTGTATTCTTGTCGAAGAATAGCGGGAAAGACCATTTGATGGTGTTCAATTTGGTTGCTTGGATTGCTCTTCAAAGAAGAGGATTTGTTGTAGAAAGAAACACGAAGAAAGTTTTCAAAGATTAATCTCTTTTCTATGTAAATCTTAGTTCAAAAGCATGCTTAAGTTACTGTATGTTTTTCTCTGTGTTTTCTGTAAAATTCCAAAAGTCTAAATTAATGACATGGCGTTCACACGCTTCCACTGGGATTCAATTCCTCCAAGAGTAACTTCAACATCTTTGTAACTCTCTGGTAATGAGTTTAGAAGTATGAATGTCTCATTTTTCTCTCCAATTTTATCTCCAGTCTTCTTGAATTCTAAGGGCGTCTTCTGAAATCATCTAGATTTTTAGAAAGTATTTTGGAAGCATCCATCTTGTACGTGAAGAAACAATCTTTAGAAAAGCCTTATCAAGTAAATCATTACATTGATACACAAATTCAAGTTTTACCCAAAATGCATGAGTTGTTCTTTCATCTCTAACTTGTCTAAAAATATTATAACTAAGGTTTAAAATGATCGTACCATATGCAACTTCATTATAGTCTCTTTCTGTTCTCCTGTAAATTATGGTAGGAGTTCAATGGGGTCAAGAATGATTTTTGCTGCTTTTTGTTGACCAAGAAGAGCTTTAATTTTTGCCTTCCAAAGCTCGAAATCTCTTTTACTATCAAACTTTTCGATGTCAAAACTTGCTAATGCCATCTTCAAGTCAAGAACCTAAATCTTTAACCTTCAATAACTAACTTCTTGTGCTTCTTTTATTTTGATACCACTTTGTTGGGTCTATTAATTCTATTTATAGAAGCCCAAGTTAGGAATTGATTCAATAACAAATGGACAAATGCTAATAATTGTGTGAATTTTATCAAGCTATATTGCAAATGATTTGAAAGATGTTGAAAGGTAATTTTCTTCTCTTTTCTTTCAAACTGTGTTCATGTAGGGATAAAAGCCCTAACGCAACGGAAGAACTAAGACCCAATTCGAAATTAATTAGAATCCAAAATACAAGTACACTAGCAACATATACAGAATAAAACAGAGTTTAAAAAAACTCAACCTACTATATAAATTAGGTTAAGCATGCTTTGACTATTTGAGAATTTAATCTTACAGATAAAGAAAAACTTTACTTACTCTCGTTGACGACTCAAAAAAAACCAAATCTTATTGGGATGAAATTCAAGAACACCACCACTTGGGAACCTCCATATTCTCTAAGAAATTGGGGTTATTGGTTTGTGGGAACATATCTCAAATTTGGAGAAAAAAAACACCATGATAATGTGATTTTCTTGAGAGAATTTTAGAGAGAGTTTTTCTTATTTCACCAATCACTTTTCTATGAAAAACTTCTTCATCTCTCGGGTGTATTTAAGCATGAGATCCTAAATGTGGGCAATGATCCATGTTCCTTTTGATAACTCCCACATATGGAAGTTATTATTATTTAATTTAATAAATTAAATTAAATAAATAATAATTAATTAATTAATTAAATCCAATTTAATTATTTAAATCATATTTAAATGAATATTTCTCACGTAACCTATAGAATTAATTCAATTAATTAATTAATTGATTCTCCCATTAACTAATTACAAAATTAAATATCAAATATTCAATTTAGCCTACATTTGAATCATATTCAGTGGTATTTCTCTCATAACCTATAGTTATAATGTGCATCTAATACGCATTAATTTTAGTCTATAGTTTTTATATGAATCCAGTTCATATTAAATTAATATTTGAACTCCTTCAAATATTTAATTGTCTCATAAATTAATTTTGAATCATATCCAAAATTAGATTTCCCTAAATGAATTTAAACATTTCAAACTCTATTCAAGACATAATTACCTCAATACCCTTTAAGAGCTAGGAAGGGGCCTCATAGACTTACAAATCAGAAGCTCCAACGACATGAGATTAATTGGCTAAACTCATTAACCACATTAATTAATATTCGTTAGTTGTAGGTACTGTTTGGGTTGAAGCCCTAAACTCTCATTGGGTCTTGTAGTTTGTAAACACTGTATTAAACAAACGCTTGTGATGTAATAATATATGATATTTTTCTTCACTATTGTATATGAAACATGGGAGGTTTTATTTGGTTTACCACAAACCAATAAACAAAGATCCATGGTTGTCGTTGTAACTTAAGCATGTATGTGGAGACATACAGGTGGATCATGCCTTAAGTGATAACCAAAATGGTCTATAGTATATGGATATAGGAGGAAAACCTTATCCTGGTAACGCTACGGATGTGGCTCGCTTTGTAGAATAGTTACAAGTGTTGTGATTTACTACAGATGGTCTGATACTAATCATTCACGTGGAGACATGAGAGCAGAGGTGTCCTATACAAAGGAGTTTGTATAAGACTAGACCACGAAGTGTTATAGACTCATTATATAACGTCGTTCATGACAGACACTTCACTTCACTAGGATGACCATAGGTAACATGATCTTAATCCTGAGTGAGTTGGGAACTTCTGCCTTTGAGTGTGGTCCTTTGATTTACATGGGTGGATTGTCGACTCATACCTACTACTTTGGGGATTCGTCTGATTTAAGAGCTAAGAACTCAGCTACACAAGATGGAATTCACTCCTTCCTCGAAGCAGAAGTAAGTAGATAGATTGCTCCCTTAAGAGCTGATTTTGGGGCTTGAACAATGTGGCGTCAAACACTTTCTCATGGCCCGAGAGGTGTCCACACATAGTAGGACTATGTTGTATTGTTCACTAGAGAGATCAGTGGTACTTAAGGAGTTAGATGTAACTACAGGGGCAAAAAGATAAATTGACCCAGATGTACTTACGAGCATCTGTGAAGGGTTATCGTACTGTTGATTGGTTATATTCGATGGACACGGAAATATATCTGTGGTGAGAAGAGTGCAGCTATCAGTCTTTAGTGGAATGCCTTGCAGTTAACGAATGGTAGATCTCGTGGCTAAAGAGTTTAGTCAACTATTCACATACCGTTGGAGCTTTAAGTCACAAGTTCATAAGGTCCCCTTAGTAGCTCAATGGATTTAAGTTGAGAATCGATTTTTGGGTCAATTTGAAGTGTTCAAATTGACAAGAGGAGTTTGATTATATATGATATGATTAAACTGGACAATTATATATGATATAGTTGACATGACATATGAGATACTTTAACTGGAGAAAAAATGATATAAATATGATTTATATCTTGTGGAGGAGAAAAATGATTATAGTTTATATGTTGCATATGATGTGATATTAAACTATAGGTTATAAATATATATGATTATATTTATTTTAATTAAACAATTATGAGATAATTGTTGGTTTTTCTACATAACCGAACGAGATAGTGGGAGGTTACATTCAGTTTTCGTAACTGAAGGATAAAATGAAAATAGTTTTCATTTTACAAAGAGATCGAATAATCGCTTCACGATTTAATACACTACCCATTGTCTAGTAAACAAGATCCTATACGATAGCTCAAGTTGTCCTAAACGATCGTGTACACACGCGGATTACCTAAACGATCGTGTAAATGATCAGCCCCAATTTACTACATGGCTCAACGATCAAGCATTCGGCGATAGACTTCATATCTCTCCAATTGCTTGGTCGTGGTAAACAATCGTTGTTTCTTCCTCCCCTCTACCAAATCCAACTGAGCCTAAACCTCCTAGATTCTCACTCCGAGAATACTGAGGTTACTGAGTGGTAGTTTAAGGATCTATTGCCGAAGAGTTCCATGAGCACGTTTAGATCACTCCGATTTCACCGTGACCAAAATACACAATATACATTCAAACGCACAGTTATGCAAATGAACAGTCAATTAAAGCCATGCTTTAAACAAAAATAAATGAAGAAGAGAGTTGTCATACCTGTTGAAGACATTCTTCAAACTACGAAACTCAATGCAGCGAAAACTTCTACCCGATCAACCAACGCCCGAACAACCACATAACACAAATGTCGTGGGGACAACACCACCAGAAAAGAGCCCCAAGTATTCTCGTAGTGAGAACCCAAAGCGGTCTTTGATGAATTTGGTAGAGGAAGGAGGACAAATAGGTCGTGTAGGCAATAAGCAAGTGGGAGGGAAGAAGACGCTATCGTATAGCACGATGCTTATCGTTTAGATGAAACTACACGATCGTGTAGATTTTACTGAACAATCGTTTAGGAAATGGTATACGATCGTTTAGCAAACTCAACACACTATACGATCGTTTAGGGAAGCTATCCGATCATGTTGGAACTAGTGTGCGATCGCTTAGGCATGAGGGGGATAATTGTTTAGGCGCAGAGCGACTATCGTATAGGCTCTTGATTTACTTAAGCGATCGTTTACGATTTCACCAACGCGCGCTTCTTTCTTTTTCCGGACGACTGATTCAAAATGAAACAAATTTGATTTTAATTCATCGGTTACAATAACCGACGCATTCCCACTAACACACATCCGAACATGATTTTTGGGTTAATTATCATATAATTAACCAACTAAAATATTAATAAATATAATCATATTATATTTTTAACCTATAGTTTGATATCACATATCTACTATAGTAATTTCTCCTCTACTTGATATAAATCATATTTATATCTAATTTCATCCAAAATAATGTATCTTATACATTTAGCCAATTATATCATATATAATTAACTAGTCCTATCATATCATATATAATCGAACTTCCTCTTGTCAATTTGAACATTTCAAATTAACCCAAACACTGATTGTCGACTTTATCTAAGCCATCCAGAGGACCTAATGGACCTGTGGCTCGAAGCTCCAACGGTCCGTGAATAGCTGATTAAACTCTTTAGTCATGAGATCCAACATCTGTTAACTGTTAGGCATTCTACTAAAGACCAACAGCTGAACTCTTCTTACCACAGATATATTTCTGTGTCCATTAGATATAACGAATCATGAGTACGATGACCTTTCACAGATGCTCGTAAGTACAGCTGGGCCAAATTACCGTTTTGCCTCTGTAGTTACATCTCACTCCTTAAGTACCATTGATTCCTCTAATGAACAATACAACATAGTCCAACTATGTGTGAACACCTCTCGGGCCAAGAGAAGGTGTGTAGCGTCACATCGTTCAAGCCCTAGAATCAGCCCTTAAGGTAGCTATCTATCTACTTACCCCTGCCTCAGGGAAGGAGAAAATTTCATCTTGTGTAGCTGAGTTCCCAACTCCCAAATCAGACGAATCCCCAAAATGGTAGGTTTGAATCGGCGACCTGGCCACTCACACCCATACAAATCAAAGGATCACCCTCAATGGCAGGAGTTCCCAACTCACTCAGGATTGAGGTCATGTTACCTATGGTCATCCTAGTGAAGTGAAGTCTTTATCATGAATGGTGTTATATAACGAGACGTTAACACTTTGTGGCCAGGTCTTATACAAACTTTTTGTATAGGATGCCCCCGCTCACATGTCCCTAAGACAAATGATCAGGATCAGACCATCTGTGACAAGTCACAACACT
The DNA here is from genome assembly GCF_009727055.1 of Benincasa hispida. Taxonomy (NCBI): domain Eukaryota; kingdom Viridiplantae; phylum Streptophyta; class Magnoliopsida; order Cucurbitales; family Cucurbitaceae; genus Benincasa; species Benincasa hispida. Next base: position 62,118,922 of record NC_052352.1, on the reverse strand, counting down.
TGTGACCATTCCACAAAGCAGGGCACATCCGTAGCATTAATAGGATAAAGTTTCCCTCTTATATCCATATACTATAAACCATTTTGGTTATCACTCAAGACATGATCCACTTGTATGTCACCACATACATGCTTGAGTCACATATAGATAATCAAGGATTTTATATTTATTGGTTTGTGGTAAAGCAAATAAAACAAGCAACTGAGCAAAATACAATATGTGAAATAAATATCATATATTATACAACACATGCGTTCGTACAAACTGTTTACAAACTACAGGACACGAGACTTTAGGGCATCAACCCCAACAATCTCCCACTTGTCCTAAAGCGAAGTGGGGTGTACAATAAACTAGTACAAAACAAGAAACTAGGGCATAAAGCCCAGTACAAGAAAATCTCCCACTTGCCCTAGTCCAGCCACGGGCAATCCTGTAGACCCATGCTCCGTAGGTGACCCTCAAACATTATAGCCGTGAAAGTCTTTGTAAACGAGTCAGCAACATTAAAATGGCCTAGGTTTGACTGATCCATCTCATCTTCTCAATCTCTTGAGCTGTCTTAGAACACATGTCTTTAGACAAAGTGACTTCATGCCTGAACAGTAGTAGGCCCCTCTTGGAGTCTTGTATTGAGTTCCGAAGTTTAAAGAACGTCTTTAACTGGTATGGCAATTCTCTAAGTATGCCTTTAATTGACTGTTCGTTTGCATAACTATGCGTTTGAATGTATATTGTGTATTTTGGTCACGGAGAGGTTGGAGTGATCCGAACGTGCTCATGAAACTCTTCGGTAAGAGATCCTTCAATTGGTATCAGAGCCAAGTTCTGATACTCTGATTTCATATGTTGCAACAAAATAACATTTACGTTCATGATGGGTGCATTTCTACACTATTTAATGTTTAAATTTGTTATGGATGTGTAGGATTAATGGATATTTTCATGGATGGTAGCCTCGATTTGATTTACATCTTTTTACATTTTTAGTTGTTTGTAAAGGCCCTTGCATTTTTTGGCATTAATAATCGTTATTGAGTCTGTATTCAAAGTTTGTTTGAAGTTTTGAGTCGTTCGAAGAAGAAGATCGGTGCAAGGGTTGCGGTTCTTCGAGGAATGAGACAATCTAAGGTTGATCGCATCGTGCAGAAGATGTGGTACTTGATCATTGTTGATCGCATCGTAAAGACGATGAAGTACGCAATCTCTGTTGAACGCATTGGTTAAATGATGGGGTATGCAATCAAAAGTTGATAGCATTGGGTTGACGATCGGGTACGCGATCGCAGAGTATCGGGTTGTGTAGATGATGAGATGCTCGCGTATCGTTTAACGTGTGCTCGCGTTGGACGATCGTTTAGCTCAGCAAGCTTCATCGCTTAGTAACTGACTAAACGATCGCTTAGTAACGCAGGGTAAATCGTTTACCTGTCATCGCGCTAAGCGATCGCATAGACGATCAGGCTTCGCAGCCTCGTCTTCATCTACGCGATTGTTTAATTATGCTTCTTTCGTCTAGTGCACACTGGACGATCATCTACCTACGGCATTTACTACACGATGGAGTCCTCCTGGTGGTTTAATACCTGGTTCGCCTGTGAACCAGTTTTCTCGATAAAAAATATAATAGATAGGGTTATTTCATTCCCTCATCCCTATCCATTAATCCTTTATTTATTACATGCGATGTATGTTTTTTTATATGTCATATGGTATGCACATATAGTAAATCCCATCTTAGGTTATGGAATGGTCATGCATCATCTCTTTATTGTAATTGTTATAATTTAAGAAGCATGATTTAATTATGTAAGAGCATGCTCATGCATCATATAATATAAGAATTATATTTATGCATGCATAAAAAGGATTGACATGCATCATCTTTATATTATAATTGTTATAGTATAAGGGTGAATGATAGCATGACACATAGGTTATTTTATAAATGTTATAAACGCCTCGTTGTGCACAATGGTTTTAGTTGTTTCTTTTTAAAAGTTAAAGAGAAATTAGAACTAAAAAAATAATAAGAAAGACATGCATGCTCACTTAGGTTTATTCATCGTTTTAAAATGTTTAAAACTTGGATCATATAGACCTAAGATCACGATTCTAATATGATTAGCAACCCTAAGGCTTTAATCTTTTAATCAGTTTAATAGGATTAAATTGGCTAATAAAAGGTTAAAGTGTTGCAAATATATCTATAAGGGACCTTTTGTCTAAGGCGGGTTCTGTCTAGGCTGGGGTATTTAAGTTGACGGAAACGTAACACCCTACTTGGGAACTTATCTGGAAAGGTGAATTAGATAGATTTGATGCATGCATGCAAGTTAAGGACAATCCATTAAAGTGTTTAAATGTGACTACTTGAACTTGTTCATATTTCATAGACAAACGTTGTTTATGAGCAGAGTTTAAAAAGACGACTTAGACTAAAATTAGTAGCCGGATTGTCTAGGTTAATGAACCTCTAGGTAAAACATTCAATGGGAGGTACTTGGGGCATGAGATGCTTCACGTAAACCTTTCACGTTTCTTCTAAATAGTCCATACCGTGAGTCTACCCTCAGCCTCGCGGCACCTTTGGCGTGTCCCCCTAACGGATGGTGTTTGGGTAAGTCAGTATCAAGATGGATGGAGAGAGTGTTCATAGTAAGTGGGAGCGGGAGTGCGATAGTATATTCCTTAGTCTCCCTCATTAGGTTGAATAAAGTTACTGCGCATCGCCTTGAGGCACCCTGGGAATGTCTCTCTAAAAGATGGCAGTTTTGCGAATTTCTTTATTGGATCTCCTGTAAGAGGATAAGGTAACTTAGTCTCTTATCCTAATCTGCTTCTTCTCTACAGTGGGCTCATTAGGGCGGGACTTTGGCACCAAAAGCGAGGGGTTACACTTACGTAAAATAGTTAAAGATTAACGATTCTGGATCGAAAAATGGTGGTTTTTAGGTTCAGTTCCAAAAGTTGGCTCTGCCTAATGGTTGAGAATGTCTCATCCCAGTGAAGGGGCAATTGATCACCCCACCGGTGACGTTTGTCCTGCCTCACTGGGGCATCATTGCAAAATAGAAGTCTATAACTTAGGGTACTTGAAACTGTTTTGCAAAATTGATTGGTTTGAAATTGGTTTAGCAAAATCTAATAAAATTTTGTTCGTATTTTCAGCAACGTTTTCAAAAATGGCAATAGCCACGTTAGCATTGTTAAGCGCCGAAAAACTTACTGGCGATAATTTCGCAACATGGAAACACATGATCATGATGATCCTGATCATCGAGGATCTCATGTTCACTCTCACGGAGGCTTGTCCTTCTATTCCAGCTCCTAATGTCGTTCGAAATGTTCGGAAGGTATACGAGCGATGGACAAGAACGAATGAGAAGGCCCGAGCCTACATCTTGGCAAGTCTTTCTGAAGTCTTAGCCAAGAAACATGAGCCTATGGTCTCGGCGCGTGAGATCATGGAGTCCCTGTGGTGGATGTTTGGACAACCGTATGAACAGCTTATGCCTGAGGCTCTTAAATACATATTCAACTCCAAAATGGAAGAAGGTACATCTGTTCGTGAACATGTGCTAAACAAGATGGTATCAGAGAGGAATCTCTCCCAGTAAGATGTGGTTCGGGGGTGAACAAAGCGGAAGTTGGTAGGTATGTAACGACCCGAGTTCAAGAGGGATACATAAATGAACCGATATCACATCCGAATGAGAGGGGTCCTGAGGACATGAAAGTATGGTTAAGAAAGGCTTAAAATATCTGAAAGTTACTACCTATACCAATAAGGTGCACCTTCCTTTTTAGTGGCTCAATCATAAGAATTCCAAAGTTAAGCGTGCTTAGCTTGAAGCAATCCTATGTTGGGTGACCTTCTGGGAATTTTTCTAGGATGCATGTGAGTGAGGGCAAAGCATGCTGAAAGGACCTGTGTTGGTTTGTGGGGACAACTTTCACTTCTAAAATGCATGAGCAAAATACAAGATGTGAAGTAAATATCATATATTATACAACACAAGCGTTCGTACAAACTGTTTACAAACTAAATGACACGAGACTCCAGGGCATCAACCCCAACAGTAGTGTCCTCCTTGCTGCCTTCTTCATGTAGAAGACTATTCAGTGGTGAGTAATAGCGAGATTTGATGGACGATAGGCTTTGCATGCACAGCGATAGCAAGAGTTGTTATTCCATGACGAGAGTGAGATTTAAAGGGAAGAAGAGTTCTTCAAGAGGTATGTCTCTTGCTCCTTTGTATTTAAGTTTGAAAAGAATGTCGTTATTTGTTGTTAAATGCATAACCAGTATGTTTGTTTATAAATGTGGTATTTCTGTCACAGTGAATTTAGAACCATCTTGCTTCTACTCATAGGTCTTCTTTCATAAGGTTCATTCAAGTACATTCCACTAAAAATCCACAGCTGCACTCTTCTCACTGCAGATATATTTCTATGTCCACGGATATAGACCAATAATAGCAAGTTAGTCCTTCACAAGTGTTTATAACATCTATTTGATCAAAATTACCATTTTACCCCTAGATTACCTCTATATCCTTAAGTACCAGTGCTTCTTTAATGAATAACTTGTTTATTGTCCAACCATTAAACAGAAACTCCTCTCAAGCCAGTGAGAGGGTAAGGCCCTTTGTTCAAGACCCGGAGACACCACTTAAGGGAACATTCATCTACTTACCCTATAGCCAGGAAGGAGTGAAATCCATCTTGTATTATTATGTTCTCAGCTCCTCACTCGGTCTTATCCCCAAAATGGTAGGATTATTGATTCGAAAAACTAACCACTCTCACCCATACAAATCAAAGGACAATCCCTCGTGAACAAGAGTTCATAATACACTTAGGATTAAAACTAAGTTGCCTAGATCATCCTATTGAAATAGAAACCTAACTAGTCAATGAAGTTACATCTAGTGGTTACTATTTCGCGGTCCAGTATTATGAAAACTCATTGCATAGGATACCCCCATTCGCATGTCACCTACACGAACGCGTTGGATCATTGCGCTTGTGTCAAATACGAAGTGAGTCATATCCATAGTGTCACCAGGATAAGGTACTCATCCTTATCCCTATACTATAGATCTTTTAGGTTGTATTTTGAACATTGATCCATGTATGTCTCCACATACAGTTAAAGACTCGTAAGAAAGCTCAGGATGTTAGTTTATTAGATTTAGGGTTATTAAGACTAAACAACTACAATAAAATCAATAACAGTTATTAAAAGGACGTCGATAACTCTTTATTGATGAAAGTCAATTGTTTACATTTTCTATCTACGAGTTTTAGTGCATAAAACCCAACTATATAGACAACACAAAGTTAAGAAAAGAAATTCTCTCTTCTCTCAGATGCTCTCTAATGGTGATTTTAAAGAAGATGTTAAAAACTACACATGCATGTTAAGGAAGAAAAGAAAGAAGAAGGTGAGGACGAGGATTAAGTGGTTCCGCAACTAATACCTATGTCCACTGTTGAAGGAAGCAAATTTTATTTAGAGATTTCAATATGAATATTACAAAGATAAGTATCAATCTTGAAGGAATTGTCTCCAAAATCCTAACAATCTCCCACTCAAAGAATAAACGATTATCTTGGTTCCCATTGCATCGAAACTTATTTTTTTGGCAAACTCTAGGACTATATTTCCACTACAATTGTATTCTCTAATCTTTTTGGCAAACAACATGGCTCAACATAAAACGTGTAGCAACAACAAATTCACAAATAGAAAACTATAAAAAAAAATGTGACTCATCTGTGCTTACCTCGAGGTATGAGCAAACTATGTGGAATTTGTTTACTAGACATAAAAGGCATTCACGTACTCCGACTTCAGCTAAGTGGTACCAACTGACATCTTATTTAATCTTGAACACTTGTTCTTGAAGAAGATACATTCTGCAAATTGTTTGACTTCTTCTTTCAAACCTGCTGTAAAGTTGAAGACTTTATCCTTGACCTTAGCAACTACTCTGGCCTTCCACTTTGATGTCATTACTCACCTAGGCGCATCAATCAATTCGAATGTCTAACAATTGGGGGTTCATGATAGCCATCAACTTTCTATCTCGAACTTTCCAATTACTTTTGAAATGACGGATCTTGATCTGACTGATCAAAATTGGCTATCATTGTTGCTAGCTCAACTACACCTCTGCATCTGTCATCTGCTACTTAAACTAGCATCCACCATCTCTTTGATTCTTTGTCAACATCAAACTGACATTTGTATAGTGAGGAACATTTGTGGTTAACTGCTACTACCTGGGATCCAAACATAATTTTACACTGGAAACTAACAAACTCACAACTGTAACCATTATCATCCAACTTGCCAATAGAGATGAGATTTATCTTCATCCTAGGCACAAACCTGATATTTTGTAGGGCTAAATTTTCTCCACACTCCATCTTTAAATTAATATTTCCATTTCCAGTGATTTTGGAAACTCTACCATTTCCTATCCTCATTAGACCAAGATTTCTTGATGTGAAAGATGTGAATAGATTCGTTTCTGAAGCTATGTGTAAGGAAGTTTACTTCTTATTTAGGAATATTTATATTACATTTAATGTTTTTGCTAGTGTTTTTTAGAAAATTATCAAGAAAACATGAATTGCGAGTCAAAAGAACTAAACCAAGCCAAATCTCCAAGAAAAGATGAAGAAAGTCACAAGTTACAAAAATGCAGGGCAACATCGCAACACTAGGTCAGTGATGTCCTCGGTGTTAAAATCCAAAAGCATAGTTTTGAGGGAGGTGTGCACTTTGTGCTACAGCAACAAGAGATGCCTAAGGCTCTTTAGCATAGCAGCGTTGTGATACCATTTTAATTAAAGAAAAAAAATCAATTTTTGGAATGATTTTTCTATAGAATCTAAGGCAATTGAGCAGTCTTCATCATGGAATTTCAGAGCCCTGAAGTGAGTTTCTATTGCTAAAAGAGTAAAGAGTGCGAGGGATTTATTTTGAAGGTAGTTCAAGTTCCTGAGGTGAAGATTAAGGCATGCTTAAAGGATTCAAGAGATGATAGAGTCTTTGATAGTAGTTCTTCTTCGTTTCCCTTTATCACTTAATTGTTTATGCTTGCAAACTTGTATAGAAGTATGTTTTTTAGAGCTATGAGTAGTTAAACTCTTTGGTTTAAGGGTGTTGATGAATTTACTTATGAATTTAGGTAAGTATTTTGTGCTTAATTCTTATTGATTGGCCTTCAATAATTATTAGAATGAATGTTTGATTGATGAATTGAATGTTTAACCGGAATTATATCATAGAACCATTATTAATCTCTCATGAAAATAGTTAGGTTAATAGTGAAAATTGTCAATGACATTACTTAGTGCCTTGCTTCTTAATTTGGTATCAAGAAATTAGTTATCATTTTAAGTTACATGAAAATAGGTTGTTTTTTATCAAAATAAATCTTGATTTAAGTTTCTAGATTTAAGTATGATGTTTATACAAGATTCTATGAATGCACTAATAATAGCTTGATGAAGTAGGTAATGAAATCAATACCCTAGAATACTTTAACTCTTGTATTTTCACATTTATTTTTAATTTCACTTATTGTTTAAAAAATTCACGAACTAAAACTTGATTTCCAATCCTTAGCTAAATTTGACACAATTCTAAAATAGATAGGCAAAACAGTGAATTTGATCCGTGGGGATGATACTCATCATTTCATGTCGTTTTACTTTACAATAACTTGATCACGTATGCTTGTGTTCTTGCTTCACACTATCAATTGTCCATTGAGACGAATGACTATAATCTTCAAGGTTATTCTAAAACAAACACATGCATCACTAAGTTCATCATCATTTCAACCACATTTACTAGTTGTTTTCTTTTCTAATCCTCTTCTAATTTCTTAGACTGATTTTTTAAGTGACATTTCTTGTGATAATAAAAACATTTTATCTTCTTATTCCTTTCGTTCCACTTTTATTACTGCTACTCGCTCATCATTTTCAGAGTCTATCTTATCTTTAGCTTTAGTCACTCCTAAAGTTGAACTTACAACAGATTCTTTACTACTATCCTTCTTACGAATTTCTTTAGCTATAGCTAAATCACAAACTCCTAAAAACTTTAATGTATTATCCCCAATTGAATTAGACATTGATGTTTACATAGTTTCCTAACTATCAGGCAAAGACATTAACTAAATAGCATACATCTCATTAGTAAACTCTATCTTGATAGATTTCAACTGATTAATTAAAATGGTAACCACATTAATATAGGAATTAACTTAAACATCCTCGGTCATTTACATGTTAAAATATTTCTTAAGGAGATAAGTCTTACTATTAGCCAGTGATTTCTCATATCTATTTGTAAGTGCTTCAATCAACTTTACTGCGACAAACACATCCTAATGACTGTTATTGCTTCTTCATTCAGGTTCTTCCCATCTTCATCTGACATCCCTTTCGGTCTCTTCCTTCAATGCTTTATGCATTTCTTTTTCTTTTTTTCTTTTTTTCTTTTGTTTTTTTTTTTTGTAACTTAAGAAATCCTTAATTTTCATATTCCAGTACCCAAAAATTTAATCAAATTTCATGATTCCCTCGAAACCTCTTGACTCTAATAATCCCATGATTCTTGAACCAAATAGCTCTGATACCACTTGCTGGGAATTTATACAAGATATAAATAAATGCAAAATAACAAAATTATATCTCAAATTCCCACTTCATGGGTTAGGGCAAAAAAGGTTAATGATCATAACAAATAATAAAGAGAAGAGAAAAAAAGAACGACATCGAAAAATATATTGGTTCGCCCCAGATTTGGGACTACATCTAGTCTTTTGAAACTGTAGGTTTTACTATAATGAAAATTGCAAAAAACCCTCAAACTCACACTACAAATTTCTTCCGAATAACCCAACACAAACTATTTGATTTCCAGTGTCACGGCTCGATAACTTGAAATAAAAAAATAAAGGAAACACCTGAAATATACAAGAGAACACTCACAATATTCTCTCGATATTTACTGCCACTATCACATGCTAAAAACATAAAAGAACAAATATCTTCAATCGCATGAAAAAAAAAATATGTCTTCTACCACAAACACTTCAATTTGCTATCACCTTTTTTTAAAAAAAAAAAATAATGTGAAACACACGCACCACCCTTCTCTCAATTAAACACACACACATATTATCGGGAATTTGTCAGAAATAGCACGATTAGGTTTTCACCTTACAAAACTAGCACACTTCTTGAAAACTCGTAAAAATAGTTTTTCTCGGTCTATCTTGGGCGAGATCAACCACGGGATTTTAGTTAAAAAAAAAAATCAACTTTTTCCAACTTATTGATTGTTTGGGGCTTTCTTGGTACATCTCGCCAGATTATACATCGAGATTATGTGCATCTCTGATAGCACTGAAAATGTGCTATCTTCCTCTACTTAACTCGGGGTACAAGCGGTCGAATGAAGCGTTCGGGACAAAAAGGTGTTAAGATGACCAAGATAGAAGCCAAATTGAACTAATGAAGAAAGAAGCCCAACACATTGAAGTATTCTGCCCTGTAAAGCGTCGCAACGCTCCTCCAAAGCATAAGCCCAAAGCTCGCTCAATGCTTAAAGGCAGTAGGCTCGGGTGCAGGACAACGTTGCAACGCCACTCTAAGCATTGCAACACTACGAAGATGAAACAATGCCGCCATCGCAACACTAGTGCAATGCTCAACTCCAACGTTGTGCGGCAGAATGGTAGTGTTGCAACGCTCAACCCTAGCACTGCGACGCTATGTAGTTTGACTGACTCCCACCTCTGCGCGTGTGCAACCAAGCGTCAAGGGCAGTGTTGTGATGCCTCCTTGACGCTCAGCAAAAATGCACCGCAGCGTTGCGACGCTGCAACAAACTTATAAATAGGCCATTCGGGGCCAACACTCAAGACACACTCAAATAGACAGCCACCCCTTTTTCTACTCAATTTCTTCCTCTATTTTCACCAGAATTCTGAATCTTCTTCCCCTTTGAGCATTGTATTGAATTAACAGATGATTTGTGGCTAAAGAGTAAGAACTTAGCTTGGGATTCGTAGTTTACTTTCATTCCAATTCGTTCTTGAGACTATGTTATGTAATTCTGTGAGACTGTTCTGAATTTTATGAGAATTTATCTTGTGTTTATTATTCAATTGTCTCATATGGGATAATCTTACAAATTAGCTATACATGTATAATTGATTGCTTTGATTAGCCCTAATTTGTAATCGTTAGGTAGTCGTCACCTAGAAGCAAGAGTTAAGTAAGTTTGTGAAGTTAAATTGGGATTTCATTTAATAAGCATTACTTCCTAACTTAGATAATTTTCGCTCAAATAATTGTTTAGACGATGGAAATCAATTATTTAGCTTAGCTTTCCCTTGGACCTTATTGTCTGTTGATTGATTGATGAGTTGAGGATTCTTGCTTTTCCTTTAATTAACTTGATTTTGTGGACTATCGGTTAGGATTCTAAATGATGTAATTTGAGTTTCTCACATGTCTTTTGAATAGTCTATGATAGAATTGAAAATGCACGAAATAAACTAGAACTACCCAAGTTAAATATTTTGTTCAATTGATATTTTTACAAATTCTTTCATATTGTGCAATTTGATTTTTCATGCAATTTTAATTCACAATTTTCACAAAACCCCCCTTGGTTTCTTCTTGTACTACTAGTTAGTATAAGTAGTTTGTTCGGTGCATATAAGTATTGTTTGCTCGACAATCTTTTGGGAACAATACCAGTAAGATTCAGTCTGTCAATCTCGGTGCTAATCTTGGGCAAAATAACACTAGGATTCTATTATTTAAGCTTTCTCGGTAAAATCTCGGACATAGTTAACACTAAAATTCATATATTTAAGCTTTCTCAGTTGAATCTCAAGCAGACTTAACACCGAGATTCTATATATATACCAAAGCTTACCCAAAATTTTTAAAAGTTTGATATTTCACAAAATTTAAAAATATTGAATCAATTTGGAAAATCTATTTTGATAACTAGAAAACCCATTTGGATTTTTGAAAATTCATATAATTGTGGAAACATAAATTATGCTAAAATTTTGAAAAATTATGTAATAATTTGATATAATATTTAGTAAACATAACCGACTTTGGAGAAAATTAAAAATAGTATAAGACTTGGTATAAGGTTTGGGAAGATTACATAAAAGAATTAACAAATCTCGATGTGTAATCAGCCGACGTGTATCAAGAAGGCCCAAAACAATTGATAAGTTAGAAAAAGGTGATTTTTTAACTAATTCTTGGTAGTCAATCTCGCTCGAGATGGACCAAGAAAAACTATTTTTACATGTTTTCAAAAAACGTGCTAGTTTTGTACAGTGAAAACCTAACCATGCTATTTTTTACAATTTCCTACTAAAAAACCTAAGTAGATAAATGGGTTGAGCCCAATCCGTGATTCACACTAAAATTAAAAGGTTTTTCTTCCATTTTGATCAAGTCAAAATTATATATATCATGAGTGCTTTGTGGAGTTTTAACTCCATTATCCTAACCATCTACTCATGTCTTAGCAATTTTATGGCTCTTTCAAGGGTTGAATTTTTTTTTTTTTTAATTTAAAAGATGTTTTCTAGACAACCTTCTCTCCTTCATGTGTGATAATGAAGTTAAAGAGTAGTTGGTTGCGGTGTTTTCTTTCAGTTTAATTTGTTGTCTCAAAAAAGAAAAAAGAAAATAAGATTGAAACTATACTTGAATATATAACTCAATGTTTAAGACAATCGAATCTTTTTTTAAAAAAAAAAAAAAATCTATTGAATCAAGCAGAATTAGATCTATTTTTTGGAAAATTGACAAAAATGACCTATTGGAAGTTTTTCTTTGAAAAAATGGACCTTTTTAAAAATAATGTATTTTTTACCCCTCATAGGTAGGAAAAGACCATTATACTTTTTTTTTAGGAAAAAGATTCAAAACTCCAATCCCTCTTCCATGATTGTTTTTTTGTTCAATCTTTCAAATTCCTTTCAAAACTTCTCACATTCTTTCAGTTTTTCTTCAACATTTCGGTTCATCATCTTCAAGTTCATCTTCATCAAGTAAATATTTATGCACATTTTAGTAGGGTTTTGGTTTTGGATTTTTTTAAAGGAATATTGACCTTGGTCTACATCATCCCCTAAGTTATGAGTCGCCAAGACCAATCATTGAAATACTAACCTTAGTTTATATCATCCCCTAAGTTATAAGTTAGTAAATTAGTAGGCGACGATGTAAGTGATGGGCTAAAATATTTGGGCGAAAATAGTCTATCAAAATCTATCTTGCAATGTACCGCCCTAGATGTTGAAGGGATTTCTTCAGTTTGTCAGATATATGAATTTTTTGGATGAAATTTTTTATTACTTGAAAACTTTGGAAATGTAGATACGTAAAGAGGTATTACTAAGACCGCTTCCTATGTAAGAAATCTTTGATTACTTGAACACTTTGGAAGCGTAGATACGTAAAAAGGTATTACTGAGACCTTTTCCCATGTAAGAAATGTGTGTAGATCTTCATCATTCTGAATTATAAATGCAAGGGCTTTAGATCTCAATTGAAGTATGCATCTTATAACAAAATTATACTCATCGGATATTATACCACTTATTCTATAAACTTCAGTTAGGAATTCATAATAGGTCGTTCCGACCTTAATGTCAAACCACCGTAACTCTTCTCCATCATAATCTTTTTCCCTTAAACAGCACCGAAACAAATCCAAACACGAGGCATTTACCTACAATTTATAACAAAATTGTATTAATGTAATGTAGTTAAAGAAAAAGCAAAATAAAAAAAGAATCTAAAAAGAAAAAAAATTGGCTCGGTCGTCCACCCAGTCGGTTATAACACAAGGCCAAAAAACAGTATTCCTATTTTTTGTGCGCCTGGCCAAGCTAGGGTTAACTCTACGAGCCATGGACCAGTCCCAGCCCGGTTCTTATCCCGTACTCGAGAAGACCGAGTCAATTAATTTATTTCATATGCAGTGAAGACCCGGTGAAGCCCCACCGGGTATCAAACTTATTCCAACAATTATTTGAACCTAGTGAAACTCGGCCAACATACAGATATGCATTCATAACGCTAAATTACTAGCATGCCTAAAGAAACAATAAACTAGAGACCGAGAGATCATACCAGTTGAAGACTTATTCTTCATAGAAAATCTCACTATTGCTGGAATGGCAAGTTAGCATTCAGCAAATCCCAATCGTCTACCTCGAATAGTCTCCACACGAACAGAAGGAAACGGGGACGACACCACCACTAAGAACCCTCAGTATTCTCGAAGTGAGAATCTAAAAGGTGGGCTTTGGTCGGATTTGGTAGAGGGAAGGAGGAAGGGAGATCGTATACAATGATCAAACAAGTAAGAGAAAGGCTCATCTATCGTATAGACAAAATGCTTGATCGTTTAGGTGAAGTATACGATCGCGTAGGAAAAAGTAAGCGATCGTCTAAACGATCGTGTAGGAAAAGTTAAGCGATCGTCTATACGATCGTTTAGTAAATATCGAGCACTAAACGATCGCTTAGAAAAAGGTAAATGATCGTTTAGTAAATAGCGCACGCGGGTGTAAGCGTTAAGCAATCGCCCAGCACTATCGTATAGGTAAGCGATCGCTCAGCACTATCGTATAGGCACTAATTTTACCAAGCAATGACATATTTCAACACTAGGTCGTACATCCAATGCTTAACACACACTGAGCTATTTAAGTATCTCAAAGCGATTCTTCAACTTACTCATCTGTTATGAAAACAAAAGAGACGCCGACCTATTATCCCTTAACCGTCCAATTAATAGACAATGAATATAATATATTCATAACCTATGGATTAATATCATATATTAACCATAGTATTTTTCTTCCACTAGGTATAAATCATATTTATATCCAATTTCCTCCAAATTAACGTATCTCATATATAAAGTTAATAATATCATATATAATTAATTAGTTCAATTATATCATATATAATCGAACTCCCTCTTGGTAATTTGAACATTTCAAACTGACCCAAAAGCTAATTCTCAACTTGTATCCAAGCTACTAAAGGGACCTTATAGACCTATGGCTTGAAGCTCCAACGGTATGTGAATAACTGACTAAACTCTTTAGCCACGATATCTACCATCCGTTAACTGCCAGACATTCCACTAAAGACCGATAGTTGAACTCTTCTTACCATAGATATATTTCTATATCCATTGGATATAACCAATCATCAATACGATGACCCTTCACAGATGCTCGTAAGTACAGCTAGGTCAATTTACCGTTTTGCCCCTATAGTTACATCATACTCCTTAAATACCACTGATCCCTCTAATGAACAATACAACATAGTCCTACTATGTGTGAACACCTCTTGGGCCATGAGAAGGTGTGTGGCGCCACATCGTTCAAGCTCCGGGATCAGCCCTTAAGAGAGCAATCTATCTACTTACCCCTGCTTCAGGGAAGGAGTGAACTTCATCTTATGAAGCTGAGTTCCCAGCTCACAAATCAGACAAATTCCCAAAGTGGTAGGTTTGAATCGGTGCTCTGGCCGCTCACACCCATGCAAATCAAAGGACTGCCCTCAATAGCAGGAGTTCCCAACTCACTAAGAATTGAGGTCATGTTACCTATGGTCATCCTAGTGAAGTGAAGTCTCTGTCATGAACAAAGTTATATGACAAGACGTTAACACTTCGTGGTTCAGGTCTATACAAACTCTTTGTCATATAAGACGCCCCCGCTTGCATATCCCCTACACAAATGATCAAGATCGGACCATCTGTGACAAGTCACAACACTTGTAACTATTCCACAAAGCGAGTCACGTCCGTAGCGTTACCAGGATAAGGTTTCCCTCCTATATCCATGTACTAAAGACCATTTTGGTTGTCACTTAAGACATGATCCACTTATATGACACTACATACATGCTTAAGTTACATAAAGACAACTAGGGATATTAAGTTTATTGGTTTGTGGTAAAATAAAAATATCTAAATGTGCAAAGTCAAGGAGTGAAGTAAATATCATATATATTATACATCACAAGCGTTCGTACAAAATTGTTTACAAACTACAAGACACGAGACTTTAGAGCACAAACCCTAACAATTTTAACTCATTTGCTTTCTACTCGATGAATATCTAGTGAAGCCCGGCCAGGTATCCAACTTATTTCATAAATTATTCTGTACCTAGTGAAGCCCGGCCAGAAAATTTTAACTCATTTCGTTTCTACTCGGTGAATATCCAGTGAAGCCCAAACCGATATCTTCTCAAAAAAGAAATTGCTATTTTTTTCATTTTTTTATGAATTTATAAATATCAAATACGGGGCATTATAAAAAAAAATAATAATCAACAACGCAAGCATAAGTCAAACTCCAAAAATGTCATTTATTTTTGTCAATTTTTCCAGAAATTATCGAATTATTGAATACATACAAAATGAAATACATACCTTCTTACGGAATGTACAAAATTACAACTTCGTGAAATATAAGTTTTGGACTTGACGAAAGACTTTTCGTTCTGGAAATAATTTGGCGAAGAGAACGTTTTGTGGGGTTGTAAACAAATCAAATTTGATGGAGACCTTTTTGTGTGAATAATTTTTTGTTAATGGTTTTTGGATAAATTAATTTTTTGTGAATAAATTTAGATGAAGAAATTTCTGTGAATTAATTTGATAGGTTCGTCGTTGAAATTGAAAATAAGAATTTAATAAGGGGCATAAGAGTAATTGTACAATCAATATTTTCCATGGTTACATCATTTTCATTCTCGTCAAAAAAAAATTCAAAAGTATGTCAAAAATACAAAATCAAACTCTAAATAGATCATTTTTGTCAATTTTCCCTATTTTTTCTGGCATCCATTAAAGAAGCTCTAGTGATCTGGACAGAAAGATGAGGATTCTTGAGAGCAAATGCCTCAAATCCTGGGGAAAACACAATCTCCTCCATGTTTCTAACAATGAAATCCATCGCACTCTCCTTCAACGCTCTACATGAACATACTTCAGCAATTTCCAATACATCCAGAGCGCTCCCGCAGTTCAACGATTTCAACATGTACCTCTCGCAAAACTTCTGCAAGTAAGGAATCTCGTATTTATCACCCGCCATAGCTAACGAGTACACGTGCTTCTTCAATTTCTCTTCCACCAAATCACCGCTATACAGCAACTCCATCAGTGATTCCAACTCCTCGTGGCTCATCTCCGGCAGCATGATCGACTCCATTGGAGCAGCCTTGCACCCGTCCGATTCCAGTAGGTTTTTGAAGATTTCTGATCTTGTGGCCTGTAATTTTGGCAAAATGCTTACCCATTATATCGGATTTCCATTGGTGGACAATGAAGTCCAAAAAGGGGGATTCTATTACCAGTAGGGCTCTGTGAGCGGAAATCGAAGGCGACGCGTCGAAGCCGGGTTTGAGTTGAATATCGGTGTGAATCCGATGGCGGAAAGCCGCGGCGAACTCGCCGAGGAAATCGATTTTTTCTTCTAATTCTTCCTCTCTGTTTTTTAAGTCTATTATCCATTTTGAAGCATTAGTGAGTGTCTGCATAAGGAGATGATTAAAACTTTAGTTATAAATTTCAAATTTGTATTAATAACTCTAATAAAAAAAATATTAGCCAAAATAAATATAACTCAATTTCGATTCTCTTAATTATTTTACATCTAAAACGTCTGATATATTAAAAAAAATTAAACTTAATATATAATATATCTATTAGACATAATTTATGCCACATTTACCAAATTGTAATGAAAATTGGTATAATCGTAATGAAATTTCATTGATGGATCAATTGTAATGAGTTTGAATCGCAAAGGTAATTGGATTAACTTCAATCACATTTATTTAAAATCATGAATTTTATCAAATTTACTGTTACCGTTACCTCTACCTTTGTGGGTCAAACAGTAACGATAACAGTAAAATGTTAAAATTGATAATTTTTTAGTTGTAACAGTAACAATAATGGTAGTCGTAACAATAACTATAATGGTAATGATAGCGATAGAATGTAATTTCCAGGCACAATCAGATTGAGTACTCTTTATTCATCAATCAGATTGCGTTATTTCATTACAAATTTGGATGTGGGATCATGTGTCAATACAAATGCTGAATAGAGATAAACAACATTAAAAGTAATCAAATAGGGCCAACTTTTTTTTATTCTTATTTATCTATCACGTTTTCAGTAGAGTAAACATGATCTTAAAGATTTATTAACCCAAAATTTGATTATATTACATGGTTTTTTTTTTTTTTTTTTTTTGTCTAATCAAAGTGACTTATTTAACCAAACTTTTGTACTCTCTTAAGTCTCGTGAACAATATTTGTATTTTTGTGTGTCCATGAATTGACACCATCCAACATTCTTGTGGTGCTTTATCAACTTCATAGTGTACTCTAGTCTCTATCAAAAGTACTCCAACAACTCCACCTTTTATTGTATGCATTTTCTTTTTTATTTACTATTTCTAAAGAAAATTTTATTCATTTTATAGAAGATAAATGGGGTCTTTTTTCTTATTCATTAGTTGTTCCTTTTCACATATTACATCAATTACTAAATCTTATCTCATTAATTATATTTGTTTCTTAAAAATAAATATTAAAAAGATAAACCAAAGTGCACCCAAAATTATGTTTTCCCTAAAACTTGTTCCAATATATTAAAGTTGGTCTTTAATATTGGCCCATTTAACGTCTACCAAAAACTAGGCTTTTAAGAAAGAAGCCCACATATCTCATATTTGTCATGAACTATTGTTAAATTCTCTCTTTATATATTTATTTGAAAAGGTAAGTTTTATACTTTATATGATTATATATAACTTTTTGGTTGTATTTTTTTTAAGAAGAAAGTTTTAAATTCTTAAAACTTTTAAAATCATGTAATTTTTCTTTGTCTAACCTAATCTATATATGTAGACAGAAATAATTCATTTTGTTATTTTTTCTCTCAAAATTAAAAATATAAAAAATAAATTATATACCACAAATAATATATACATTGCCAACCTAATAAGAAATTTTTAATTTCTTTAAACAGTGGTTGAATCCTACCTACAATGTGAGAAATATTATTAAACAAAAATAGCAAAAAAAAAAAAAAAAAAAAACCAATGTTAAAATATCATTTTAGTCTCTATATTTTGGAAGTTATTTAATTTTAGTTCATGTACTTTCAATTGTTCAGTTTTAGTCCTTGTATTTTTAATCAATCTTAAATTTAGTCCTCAATGTTAGTTTATTGTGATTTTTTATTTTGTTATTTAATAGCATTTTACTACAAATTTTGAAAACATATTTACATGTTGTATATCATTGTATGAAGAATATTATTATTATTTAAACAATTTTGGTAAAAATTAACTTTGGATGACTAAATTTAATATTTATTGAAAGTATAAAAACTAAAATTGGATAATTGAAAGTATATGGACTAAAATTGAACTAAAATAGTATTTAACCAAAAATCAAAATTTATCTAAACTTTTAATTTTGCACTAAATAGATCATCGAACCTTAAAAATATTTAACAGACCCTTGAAGTTTCAATTTCGTATCGACATTTTGTATCGAATAAGACCCTAAACTTTTAATATTTGTATCTAAATGTACATAAAGGTATTCAAAGAATAAAACACAAAGTTAAGTTAGAACTTCATTAAGAGTTGAAAAGAAATAGAGAGAAAGAACTTGCCTTACATGAAGAGGAAGGTGGGGAAACAGGGGAGACATTATGAGTTGGTAACTTATGATCATTTTGAAGCTTGTTTATCAAATTTATGACACACTTTGCTCCGTCGTAACATGATGCACAAATCGTATTACGCGGCGGCCGTAGTATCACCGGCAAGGAGCTGCAGATTGAGCAGTCCATATTAATTTTCTGATCTTAGGCTTCTGTTGAAGAACAAGATGAAGGTTCAATTTCAAACACATTGTATTGGGTTTAAAGAAACAGAAAAGAGGTGGTTGTCTTATTTATTTATTTGGTGCTCTCAACTTAAAGGAATCTAGAAATAAATAAATAAATTGTTGATCAATTGAGTTGGTTAAATAATTGTTGAATAATAATGTTTTGTTGGTTTATCCTGTAAATGATGTAGAAGAATCTAGTTTAATAATTGCTTTAATTGGGTTTGAAATTTTAATTGAAGTGCAATGACCATCCTGCCCTTGAACTTGGGAGGAGGTTTGTTGGGGGTAGATGGGCAAATGGGAGAAATGAAAGATTTGAATGTTGGAGGGGATTGAGTGTGTTTTAAAGAAGGAATAGAAAATGGTTGGAAGTGGAAAAGGACTTTCCAACCTCATCCACAGCCTATACCTTCGAGGCAAACACGTCTTTCCCTTTCTTTTTCTCTTTTTTTTTTTTTTCTTTTTATTATTTTCTTTTGAGTTTTTTTTTTCTTTTTTGAAAAATTATTTCCTCTATTTCAAATAGCTATTGATGTTATAGAATTTTAACGTTACACATTTATGGTGTCTTGCACGAGAAATTTTAACATTACACGTCTTTCCCTCTGATATGTTGTTTTGCACGAGAAATTCGCATAAGCTCTTGGTGCTCTTCTAATTCTTTCTCTAATCTAATCATGTTGTTGGAGTTAACCTCTAAGAATATTCGTACCAATGTGATGTCAAGTCGAATACAATCTGATACTTAAGTTTGTACATTAAGTATTTAGCTTGACTAAACACATAGAAAATTACTTACCCCTTTAGAATATTGGTGCAAAGCTATTAATAAGATCCATCCTCTAATTAGTTGAGAATCTGAAAGGTTGAAGAAGGGACGGTGAAATTTTCCTTGTATTGACTACAAAGGAGCAACCCCAATTTATACAAATAAATCTCTAATTTGGATAAATCAATAATAATAAAATATACAAAAAGAATATACAGATGGCACACTACAAATGGTTGAAGAATAACCATTAAGATTCTTTCTTAACCAATTCTAGTATTGCGATATTCTTCATATTTGTTGACATACCTCTACTGACCGAGAATGACTTGGATGATGTGGATATGCTGACTTGGATTGACTTGCTGACATGGCGGTCTTCTTCTACTTCCCTTATATCTCCCCTCAAACGAGGGGTAATGCAACAACCCCAACCCCAAGTTTGGACTTGAGACTGAAGAATTGAGAGTGAGTCAATGTCTTTGTGAGGCAGTCTGCGATTTGGTCTGAAGATGGTATATAACAAACTTCTAACTGCCTATTTAGCACTTGGTCCCGTACAAAATGTATATCAATTTCAATATGTTTTATTCGGGCATGAAAGACAGGGTTGATGGCTAGAGCTCCGACATTTAAGTTGTCACACCATAATGTAGGAGTTGAACATCGTTTGATGCCAATTTCACCAAGTAGCTGTTGTAACCAAATGATTTCTATGGAGGCATGTGCAAGTGCCCGATATTCCGATTCTGTACTCGACCTAGCAACCACTGATTGTTTTTTGGAGGACCATGAGACAAGATTATCACCAAGGAAGACACAGTATGCAGCAACATATTTTCGGTCATCAATGTTTGTTGCCCAATCAGCGTCCGAATAGGCAGATATATCCATGGTCAGATTGGATTGAATATAGAGACCATAATGTCTAGTACCACTGATATAACGGATAACTCTTTTAATGGCTTGTCAGTGCACATCTGTGGGTTGTTAGAGAAATTGGCTAAGTTGGTTAACTATGTAGGTGATGTTCGGGTGAGTATTGGTTAAGTATTGGAGAGCCCCAATCGTGGGGCGATAGGTGAAAGGATATTGAAGAGGCGTACCATCATTTAAAAACATGTGACGATTCATCACACTAGGCGTGGGGACTGGTTTCACATCTTGTAAATCAAGTTTAAATAGGAGATCATCCACATATTTTTCTTCATTAAGGATAACACCATTGTCCAAGTAGTGAATTTGAATACCCAGGAAGTAGTTAGTGTACCAAGGCCCTTAAGGACAAACTTGTTGTCTAGTTTTAACCAACTTTGAGATTAATGAGTTGTTAATCCCTGTGATTATGACATCATCTACATATACCAGTAGCAGAACCACATCAGAGTCATTGCGAAAGACAAAAAAGGAAGTATCTGACCTAGCATTTTGAAAGCCCCATGATGTAAGACATCTTTAAGGGTGTTATTCCATGCTCCGGGTGCCTATTTGAGACCATATATAGCTTTATTCAGCTTGCATATGTGAGTTGGGAATTGACTATTAACATACCCTTGAGGCTAATACATGTAGACATCTTCTTCAAGAGTACCATTAAGGAATGCATTATTAAGTCGAGCTGTCTAAGTTTCCATCCTTGAGAAATTGCAATGCTAATAACCACTCGAACTGTGGATGCTTTGGCTACAGGACTGAAAGTTTAAAAAAAAATCCACACCTGGGCTTTGATGAAAGCCTTTGGCTACGATGCAAGCTTTATATCGTTGGATGGTTCCATTGGGGTTTCTCTTTATGCGAAATATCCATTTGTTGCCAACCATGTTTAAGGAGGGTGCGTAGGGAACCAAGGTCCATGTATTATTGTGCATTAAAGCAAAAAATTCAGCATCCATTGCAGCTCTCCATTGGGGTGTTTTGAGAGCATCCATAACACGAGTGGGTTCAGTGATAGTCCAATCCTTGGAAGTTTTGAACAGTCATATCTTAGGCTTGAATATTCCTGCCTTACCCCTGGTAATCATGGGATGGCTAGGTAGTTGTTATTGGTTTTTTCGGTTGTTGGATTGATGGAGGAATAAGAGGTGAAGTTTATGTAGGGAAAATTGCATGAGGGTTTGTGCTGGTAGGAGGAGAAGAGTGTATTTGAGGTGAGTTAGGTGGGGAGGGTTGAATTGAGGAATAGGGTTGAGGAGAGGGACCTGTGGAGTTTGCTATTTGGTCTGAGACAAGGGATAACTGATGAGAGGGACTGGGCTGATACAAAGGTCGCACGGGAGCGGCATTGGGGGCAGGTTATGTAGTTGACAAGGGATAAGGTAGGAATGAGAGATGAGGCAACCATGAGATGGGTAAAGCTTGTGAGCTGATGCTGGCAAACTGAGGATTGAGATCTGGCCAGCCTGAAAAATCATACTTAAAAGGAAAGTCGGATTCATTAAAAACAACATGACGAGATATAAACACACGGCCAGATCAACTCAGACATTTGTAACCTTTGTGGTGCATACTGAGGCCAAGATACACATATTTCTCAGACCGATAGTTGAACTTGTTACTGTTATATGGCCTGAGACATGAATAGCATGCACAA
The DNA here is from genome assembly GCF_009727055.1 of Benincasa hispida. NCBI lineage: Eukaryota > Viridiplantae > Streptophyta > Magnoliopsida > Cucurbitales > Cucurbitaceae > Benincasa > Benincasa hispida. The sequence continues at coordinate 62,096,531 of NC_052352.1, read as the reverse complement.
CCAAAAGTCTTGAGGTTTTTAAAGTCTAGCTTTCGGTTGTGTAAAGATTCAATGGGAGATTGACCTTTTAGAGCTGAGTTTGGTAGCCATTGATTAAGTAAACAGTATACATAAAGGCATCCCACCAGAGTGTGAATGGTAAAGTAGCTTGTGCTAATAGGGTAAGGCCAGTGTCGACAACCTGTCTATGATTTCTCTCTGCCCTACCATTTTGTGCTGAAGTATAAGGACTGGATATACAAGATAGGATACCCTCTTGATGACAGTATTGATGAACTCAAGTGTATTCTCCTCCATTGTCAGACTGGACGATTTTAATTGTTCCTCAAAATTGAGTTTTGACTAAATTAATAAAATGTTTAAACACAGCTAAAGTATCACTCTTGAGTCTTAAAAGGTAAATCCAGATGAATCTACTGAAATCATCCACAAACAATACATAATATTTATAGCCATCAATGGACAAAAAAGGAGCAGGTCCCTAGATATCAGTGTGAATCAATTCAAATGGAGCAGTAGCACGGGAAGTAAAATTAAGAAACTTAAGAGACTGGGCTTTTCTATAGTGACAAAGTTCACAAAATTTGAAATCTTCATTAAGTAGGATAGGAAGATTATATTTCTTAATCACAGATTCAAGTATTTTTGGAGAGGGATGACCAAGCCTCCTACGCCAAATGGTCTAGGACACCCTATTTCTAACAGATACACTAGAATTAGATCAAACGAAGGCAGACAGATTGTTATTTTTGTCCACTGACTAAACTTGGTTGTGTTCATCACCGTAGATGTGTTTAAGCTATCATCAAAATTCTCGAAATATAGACCCTCTTTAAGCACTCCCTTCAGTAGAACTTGCCCTGCTTTACAAGACAACAATCATGATGGAACTCAATGTAAAGATCATTATCCTGAGTAAGCTTAGATACGTTAATTAGGTTCTAAGCAATATGGGGAACACAAAGCATGTTATTAAGCTTCAGTTTATTACTTCCAGAGGTCAAATAGTCATTGCTTACATGAGATATATTTAAGCATTCTTCATTTGCAACAGTAACAAGATCTTTACCTCCATATTCAGCTAGATTTGCAAGGTTATTGTAGTCAGCAGTTACATGATTCGATGTTCCACTGTCTGCATACTAGTTAGTGTCATTTACACAAAGCATTTGAGTCTCCATTAGACCCTCTAGTGTTGGCCATATTGACATTTTTGTTTTGACTTAATCCAACTGTGTTCTTTTGAATAGCTTGATGATCAAGACATAGGAGAATTTCTAATTGCATATCAAGCCATGAGATGTTGATTTTGCCTTGTAGGATTGCCACAACAGCATTGAACTCTTCATCTAGACCTAGCAGTACCTGTGACACTAAAGTTCTCATGGGAATAGGGCTCCCAGCTTGCTCAAGGTTATCAGCATTATTTTTCATGATCCATAAATATTCTTCGAGCGTCATTGAATTGTATAACCAGCTAAGAAGCAGATGATCTATAGTCATCCACATCTCATATTGAGGATTTACCTGTGGAGGTGTAAAGGAGCTTGAAATTCAGCTACTGGAACTTCCATCAATACTTGGAGCTCCTGTTACCACATCAACTTCAGCAATCGTTGTGTTGCTGGTGTTGGATTGTAGGAAGACCAATGGACATAGGGTTTGTCCAGTCAAATGTCCCTCAAGTTTGTAACACCTAAGGATCGGTAGAGCTAGATTTTTCTAGAAAAGGAAGCTGCTGCGATCAAATTTGATGGTTGTTATCTGGTTGAGAAGTTGGTTCAAAGGGGTAGCTAAAATTAACACCACCAAGAGGGAAGGATGTATTTCTAGAGGAGTTAGTGTTGGCCATAAGAGCTCTGATACCAAGTTGAATCTGAAAGGTTGAAGAAGAGACAGCTTGATGGGTGAAATTTTCCTTGTATTGATTACGAATGGGCAACCCCAATTTATACAAATAAAACCCTAACTTGGGATAAATATATAATAATAAAATATACAAAAGGAATATACATATGGCCCATTACAAATTGTTGAAAAATAACCACTAAGACTCTTTCTTAACCAATTCTAGTATTGAGATATTCTTCATATTTTTTTATATACCTCTAGAATGGCTTGGATGATGTGGATGGGCTAACTTGGATTGACTTACTGACGTGGTGGTCTTCTTTTACTTCCCTGATATAATTTCCATTTGGGGATATATGTAGTACCGACAGACAGTGTTAGAATAGGTATGCCCTCGAGATTCCAGAGTGTTAGTGGTGAATTCGGCTCGATCATTTCTCTTTAGATTTACGAACTCAATTTGTCGACTTGGAACTTGAGGGCTTGACTTTCCCTTTCAGGACACCTGGACCCTAAGCAAGCTTTAGAACCCTTTGAGCTTAGGCCTTTCTTGGACAACTCTCAACAAGTCGTAACTTTTAAATGATGATATGACATGCTAGTTGACATATTTATCACGATATTTAAGATACAATAACACATGACACACTAATTAAATTTGGAGTAACTGCAATTGATAGTACTTTTAGAGTTAATAATTAAATGTATAGCAACATTTTTAGAGTTGCAAATATAGTTAATCTATCGATGATAGATTTCGTCATTGATAAACTCCTATCAACGATATAATCCGTCACTAACATACTTCAAGAACTAAATCTAAATTTTGTTATATTTGTAATTCTTTGGTATATGATAATATTTTGAGCTAATAGATATATTTATGACTGTCCCTAAATTTATAAATAAATTTTCAGCTAGGAACGTTTCCATGTGGGCAGGAACAAAAATGACTCCTCATATGAATGTTCACGAATACCCCCATTTGAATATTTCTCATCTCTACCAACTTTTCCGTTATATTCTGTAGAGATTAGAATAGGGGAAAATTATTTCTCTTTAAAAAAAGAAATCGAAATACCTTTTTAAATTTATAGGAAATTTTCAACTAAATGGGTAATTTTGCATTCGCATGTGTGTCTAGAATGGAAAATTATGAAATTTTATACGATGTATGAATTTGTCAATTCTTATAGACTAACAAAGAATTATATGGTATAAAGTTAAGTACATTAAATAACTTGTCCCTTATTCTTGTTTTTGTTTTGTGTTTTGTTTTTTTCTATCTTCAATTATACGTGTTTATTAATCTAACACAATTTATAAACTTCAATTTTCATAACGCCACTTTCACTCATTGATTTCTTTGTTTTATTTTCGACTTAAAGAATAACACTTCGAAAATTAAAGTCAAGTTTTCACTAAAAATCTTATGAAATTGAGAAAATATAACATAATTTTAAAAAATTAAATTATAATCACAAAACATTATAATATAGATGCATTAAGGAAAGGTTTAACTTAGCTTAGCAAACCAAAAGAAATGAAAAAGACTTAGTCAGAAAAAGTTTTGTAAATTCGAATAACTTAACTACTTATAATAATTACAAGAAGAGTAATGATTAGGTGCAATTTAGGTTACACTTAATTTATGCCCTTCTTTTTTTACATACAAAAATTAAATTTAAAAAAAAAAAAAAAATTGACGCATGACGATTTTTGTTAGCTAGATTACACACAAATAAGTGTAGTCAAAGATATATCACCTAAATTTTTCTGTTGCACGAAATAGATTACATGAATATGATATATTCAACTTTTTAACTTATTTATGATGAAAACAAAAACTAACTCATAAAGAACCACCAGAGAGGAATAACACATTAACATTATTATATATTAATATCTGGCTACAAAACTATATAGCCGACAAAATGATCCTACAAGCCTACCTTATGAAAAACAATAATTAAGTATCTTTTTAATTGGAGTTTAGAGATCTTTAATTGAAGCGAGAAGAGATTCTTTAAGAAAAAAAATCATAATTAATTATGTGATTTTAATTAATAGAAACAGGATATGATTTGACTCACACCTTGATGGTAAAAGTTGGTCACTTGTCCCATTAATTCTTTTTGAAAAATATTTAATATGTGATTAGAAAAAGATGGGCAAAAATAGATGCATTAAGATATTTTATATATATATATATATATATTTTAATGTGACTGGAATCAAACATTTAAAAATATGCAATAATTTTTTATACCTTTCAGATTTGATTTCAAATAGGATACAAACTTTCCTCAACCAAAAAATAAAAGAATAAGATAAAGAAAAAAAAAGTGTAGAATAAAAGTTAAAATCAAGCTTAATATCAGAAAAAGTTATAGTGCATCTAGAGATTTAGAGGAGATTTTATTTATTTATGTTTTTCTCAGCTTTTTCATGATGGGGAAATGAAATATAACGGAATACACTAGTAAACTGATTACACTTCAATTAGAAACACTATACTCGATATATAATATTCAAACTCAAACGTAAGTCGAATGATGTAACAAAACTTAAATATATAAATAATCAAAGATTTGAAAGAACCTCAAAACCTCTAGAGACTCAAAACATAGTCGAGGCATGCTGATGTGAATTCAACCATTGAATTATTGCATGTACCTAAAGGATCAATTATAATAAGCAAGGCAAAGAAGATTCAAGATGCATTCACACTACATCTTCAAAAACTAGCAAATTCACAAGAACCGACAATTTTCAGACCAAATTTATATATAATACTAGTTCAATGAGTCAATAAGAGAATGACATGAAGATGCATGGGAAAAGTCCTATAGTTTGGATGATGGCACGGTGGCAAAAATGTATGTAAATTTTGGGAAGAAAATGTTGTTAAATGTGCACTACATAGAAAAAAAGTGATGTCAAATCTTGTCAAATGTGCACATCTACTTTGCCGTCTTCTAAAGGAGATATTTAAGACAATTTGAAGATTTTTCACATTTCTAGTTTTGCATTTTGACTTATAATTTAATACACAATTAAGTCTCAAGTTCCTAGGTGTTATTTTCTACAATTTTCAATTAATTGCATTTGAATGGCTTTTGAGTTTTTTGGCCTATAAAATGGCTTGGGATGCTCTTGACAACTCAAAATATCAATATTAAAAAGCTTGTGCTTATTCAACCCCTTAGTGTTGTCTTTTCTTTCAAATCTTGCTTTAGATTTGATGTTTAAATCAATTCATTGGATTAGTCTTGATCAAGCTAATTCTGGAATGAGTTGTCTTAGGATCTAAAAGTGACTGTCATAGATTCTAAGTTTGATCTAAGTTAGCTTTCTTGGTGAGTGTTTATAAGAATCTTAAAAGGACCTCTAGTTTTGCATCCAACACGCATCACGGGCGCTTATCACACGCTTCTAATAAGCATTGTCCTTTTAAACAATAATAAATTTAATGTACACAATTAAGTTCATTTTTATTTCAAATATTCACTAAAGTTTCACTTTCTTTCACTATAAATATCCAATAGTTCATTGATTTTCTTTATCCCTCTTATATTTAAATTATCTTAAGATTGTTACAGAAATAATAGCACATAATATCAAAATATATATTTAAAAGAAAGGAAAAAAAGAAAAAGAAAAAAAGAAGGAGTCCTACGGATCTACATTGTCTCTTTAAGATAATTTCACTTACTTTAGTGATTGAGTTTTAAGAGTAATTGTCTATCAAAATAAAACTTATTATTTTTCTTATAGATACAACACCTCGTCCACAAGATCAAATAATGCTTACTTTGTGAAGTAAATTGAATTTCAACAAACTCTTAGATGGGAAAAATGTTTTAAGAGAGAAAAGTGTTGATCGAAAAAGTGAAATTCCAAATTGAGGAAAATACATATTTATAAACTAAGGCATGGTCATTTGAATAGGTCTTTTCTTCAAGTTGATTAAAAAATGAAAAGTGTGGTTCATTCACGAAAGAATACAACTCATAAAATCGAAATGATGTAATCCTAAAAGAAGAGGTCACGTACCATTTAATCCAACACTTTGTATCCTCCTCGATTCTATTGGCACATGAGCAATAATCTTATTCTCCCCACTATAACTCTTTGACTAAAACACCCTGAGTAGTATATAACTTTTGAAAAGTTTAAATATTTATTTTATATCATTTTTAAATGTTTTTATGACAAATTGAATGAACAGTTGTAGATTGAAAAAAAAAATCACACTACATAGTATTAGAAATTTTGCGGGATCCCTTTAGGTAAAGATTGGGCTTATAATATTTTGTGAAATATATGCTACTTAAGTAAGAGTAGCAAAATACAGAGTAACCAAGCTTAGAACTTGGGCATTCAATGGCTAGGGATGCATTAATTAAAAGGATGGAATCTTTGATATCCTTCATTTGATTTACACAAAATGATTCATCCCTTTAGAATACTGTTCTCGGCTTATCCATTTTATTTTCCCCCAGGGGAAGCGGGTGCTTCAGATCGGCCGCCGGCGAGTTTGTCCTCGTAGTAGTGGTACACGGCGGCGCCGGAAAGAACCGCCAACGTCAATGCCTGAGCATGCATCCTATTACAAACCAAATTAATATTCCATCATGAATTACAATTAGGAAAATTAACTATAAATCCCTAAATTTAACATTTTGGGTTAAGTTTCTATTTTGTACTCACTTATTTCTTAAATTTTGAGTTTAGTTTCAATTTAGTCCCTAATAGATCGTTCGACAAACCAATTTCTTAAGTTCGTATAAAGTTTGCTCATTTACTGAGTAATTCATTTTTTACTTTTTCACTATCGTATTTGTTGGGAGATTCTATTTTACAACTATACATCCTAAACACAAACTTATTTACTCTGCTATGATCTTTTTTAGTTTTGTTTCAATTTGGTTTCTTAGTTTACGGATAATGTTTGATTGGAATGACAAAAAAAAAAATTATTATTATCGTTTAAACTCTTTTGATAGAAAGAATTTAAAATATACTTTAGTCCTCAAACATTTTAATTTTTTAAAGAACTAAACTCAAAACTTAACGGAGTAAGATTTGAAAAGTTAAGAAGGAAATAGGAAAAAGAAATGAGAGGTTTGTAGTGTAATTGGTATGATACCTGGCATGGATAAGGCGGAGACTTGGCTTAAGGAGAGTTCTTGATCGGGTATAGGCCAGGGATGCTCCGATCCCAGATGCCCACAGAGCTCCTATGTATAAATTAAAAGAAGAAAGATTTAAAAACAGAGAACAGAAAAAGGATTGGAAGATGATGAGGAGGAGGAGGAGGAGAAGAGTATAGTTACCAATGGTGGTGAGTTTGTGTTCAGAAACCCAGACTTGAATAGCTTCCATTGTTGTTGTTTACTGAAGAAAAAACTGACAAGTTTGGTGAAGGTTTGCAGTGAGGAGGGAAGCATGAAGAAATAATAACATTATATTTATATATATATATATATATGTATGTATCCAGCCCCTTGGTTCAACGGAGCATTCCTCTGTTTTTCTTGGAAACAAGAGGCTCTTCCGTTTCCGGTTTCTCTTCAAAATTTTCCCCCCATCTATTCTCAGCCCTTGGATCCTTTTCCTAAACCTTGGTTTTTGCCAATCCACGTTACCTTTTCTAATTTTTTTTTACCCTTTTTTAAAAATCTCATTTTGGAAATAAATATAATATTGAAAAAATTGGACGAATATCAAAATGCTTTCCACATGCCACACACACTGTTATAGCGTGAATGAATAACAAGATATAACACATAAAATAACAACAATAACAAGATAAAAAAGTTGATAACCTAATTGATTGCAAAATCATCTAGGACAAAAAGTAACTTCACTTATTCAAATAGTTTCGTAATTACGATGCACTATTTATTTGTTAGAAGCCTTTAATAGAGATTCACAAATAGCCAACTCCTAGTTTTTACTTAGGTTTTCCTTAAATTGAGGTTGTCGGAGTTCGTGGAGGCGATGGTCATGGTGGCAGCAAAAGTTGGTCGATGTTGATGGTCAAAGGTAGTCATCAACGTTGGCTAGTGGCAATGGTGGGCGAAAGTGGTCGTCGGAGTTGGTCGTTAGAGGTGGTGGTGACGATGGTGGTGGCCGAAAGTGGCCACCAGAATTGGCTGGTGTCGGTGGTGGCTAGAGTTGGCCAACGAAGGGTAGTGGTACCCACAACTATATAGTGGACAAAAAATCAAATGATTACCGAATATAGCCTAAATTAAATTTGTTGTTTAAAAAAAAAAAATAAAAAAAATCTTTTCATTTTTCTAAGTTTCCAACCAAAACGTATGTAACTCAAGTAGTATATATATTACTTATTTATTTAAAAGTTCAATAATTGAAGTCATTAAATGAGTTCAACTCAATGATAATTGACATGATTTTCTATCTTAGAGGTCGGAAGTTTGATCTCGCATTTCCATAGTTGTTGTACTCCAACAAAAATAAAATAAGATAAAATAATTGGAGTCCTTTCGACTTTTTTCTTAATCTTCAAATAAGGAGAATTATGGTTAATCTCACCTTTAAAATCTCATTTAGAGTCAAAATTGGAACTCTAGAAATCTATATAGACACAAACTTAGAGGCTATAAATTCATTAGCTAAACTTCTAACCTTATGTTAAAGATTTGGTTTTTGCGGTTGTCAAAAATATTATCTCAACAGTTGTCACAGAAGATAACTCTATAGTATATTTTCTTTCTATATATGGAAAACTTCCGTAGATTTATTTTTTCAGATATTTTCTTGGTTTAAAGTGAAGTTTATTTTTTCCTAATGGGAACTTTGTTTTCTTTCTTGGTCACGACTTTTAAGATGAGTAAAGTGGTGAATGTTTAGGATGGTTGTTTTTATTAATTGATTGATGTTTTATGTTCTGTGTGGCCGAACTAAGCGATATTGAATTTTTCGATCTTTGCTCACTATATTTCGTTGTGTGATCTTATTGATTAAAAGGTGCAAGAGCTAAAAGATAATCTCTATCTTAGAGGGAGTCTAAGACATTGCCATTGAGAAGGGATTCTCGATTTTAGGGGAACCTAAGACCTCATTCCTGATAAGGAGTTCTCCATCTTAGAGAAGATCTAAGAATCATCAATGAAGGGAGTTCATTGAGAAAAAGGAAGATAATATTGTTATAGAGCAATCTCACACACTGCCAAAAGCCGAAGTGTTCTACTCTAATATTAACACATTTAGGGGAGCAGGGAATCTCACATCTAGGGGGAGCTTAGGTGATCTGTGAATTGGGTTTTACGTGAGTCACTGTAGTTGTCGTTGTCTTGCAAATAAGTACTATGTTGTAATTATTTGAATCTTTAATATTAATGGATTATCTTTCTTGGGCATTATATCCCCTAGATGTAGGTGGATTTCACCGAACTAGGTTATCAACTTTTGTGTGCAATTCTTTATTGATTCCTTGTTGTTATCTTGTTGTTACAATGCATGTTTGTACTCTCTGTTTAACATCTGTGTCCTGGGTGATGAGTCATCTTATCTCTTTTTCATCTTATATAAATTTGTTCCTCCGACATGCAATTATGGAACTGTCACTAATTTTAATCCTACTCAAATATCAATATCCCTATAATAACAACGAGCTTTTGACTTATATTAGGATTGTTATTAATTTTGTGTTTTTAGTTAAATCATATTTAGGTTAGTTGTGTATTTTAATTACGAGATTCAAAGTTATATATAGTTGAAGAAAAATAAACTCGTGTACTAAATCCACTGCAGATTTACACCTCCTTGGACTGGTACAAAACAAGTATAAAATACAACAAAAAAAAGCTTCAAAATCAAACACCACTTTGTATATTAGAACCAAACCTTTGTGTTTCTATTAAAAATAAAATAAAATAAAATAACTTAAACTTTGACCAAAAATGAATTCCCAAGACCCAATTCACCTACCAAGATCAAATGAGATAAAGTAGGCTTACTAATTGGTAATACTACAAGAAATTTTCCCAATTGAGTGGCATATCACTATATCATGTGTCCAAAACTTATCATATTTGTGGGAAAATCACCTAAAAAGGCATCATTCAAAATCCCAATACCTTTATTTATGACACTGATTTTTGAGATGTGGTTTTGTGGGAAACTAGGGGTCCTGATACAATTAATTAATTAACATCACTCTGCAGCCTTTTTTACCATGCTTTTTATTTAACAAATATTAATGCCCTTTGCCTTTATAGGCTTGTGAAAAAGTTACATGTGCAAGAATATTGATATTTCATTCGATTTCATTGTACTTAAAAAAAAATTAGAGATGGTCTCAATTTAGGCACTCAACTTTGTAAGTGTATCAATGTATATCATCCATTATGTTTTATTTGAAAAAAAATCTCATGTGAAACTTACAATTGTATCGACTAAATCCCTAATCTTTCATAAATGAATCAATTTAGATTCTTAGTCAAAATTTCTTTTGGACGTCATACATGCATTTGCTCTAATCGTCCATTTTGTATAACTGACATTTGAAAATGTCTACAAAATTTTAAAAATTAATGCATGAATGATTTTTAAAGATAATCGTAATGAAGGGTCTAAACTAACTGGTTAATGAAAATCGAGTTTCATTTACTTAATTTATAAGTTTTGCGTTATATAAATTGAATGAAATTTGAAGGAGGGTGCAAAATGATATACTTATGGACGTTCAAAATTTAAATTGATACAATTATTAATTCATAACTTTAATTTATGCAACTCAAAGTTTAGGGACATAAATAAAAGGTTAAATAGGATAACAAGTGGTTAAATACAAAATTAATATTTAAAATGAATTCTTAAACACATATTAAGAGTTTCTATGAGTTACTTTTTAAATTTTAAAAATTTATTAGATATAATATCGAAGATTGATGTATATATTAAATATTTTTTTATGAAATTAAATACTAAGTCCATAAAACAAATAGATACAAATCTATGACTAAACCTGTAATTAGAGCGATGTTTTAAAATCAAACAAATTCCTTTTACATTGATTGACTGTTGCCTCATTAAGGCCCTCTCTTATTTTAGATATTTTCTCTCTTTAAAAATAATATGTTTTTATGTTTAATACTTGTCGTAATTACATAAATAGCCACTGTTTTAATTCTTTATAAATATGACATCCAATCATTATCAAATATGTCAAGATGAACATAATTCAACTGACATCAATATGTATTGAATGAAAAATTTTGGACCAATAAAAAATGGTCACGTCATTTCTTAAATTAATGGTGAAATTATAAGTAATTGAAATTGGGGTTATTAGAAAGTTAACATGCGTCCCAAATTGAAATTGAAGACATAAATTGACAAATTCCAATGACGTTACGTGTTTTCATCACTATTGGATTGAATAAAATTAATTTGCTCCAATTTAATATTATAATTTGGGCTAAAGTCTGATTGAGCCCACAAAAATAGGTTTAACTTGGCCCAAAATTCCAAATTCGATTAATTTGGCCTAGCGGCAAGGTCCATGGACCAAACAAGTCCAAGCTCACAAAGCCCAACTGAGAACTCTATAAATAGAGGAGTTCTCTTCATCCATGGGGGGTAGCAATTCTACATTCCATAGAGCCTAGAGAAAATTCTCTACATTCAGAAGACTACTTACTAAATGATGTCTATTGTCCTCAAAATAAATCTCTTGATTCTTTAGCCACCAATTTATGTATCGTGGTGTAACATGGTTGTATGGCTCCAACATACGGGCTGGTAGGAATACTTGAGATAATGTCTAACGTCTCATGCATACTTTCTAGTGATATAACACATTTTTTCATGTGTGGCAGGTGGTATTCTCCCTATATCATTAGGAATGTCTTGGTAAAAGTTGAACTGTTGGCCAAATCGATAAGGATTGTACGATTCTATAGTCCAAATCCTACATTAGGAAGATAGGTAGCATGATCGCATACTAGAGAAATAGCAAGACTTTAGAAATGACGAATCTCGGGCATTGGTCATGCGCTCAGGCCTACTCCTATTCTGAATATTCACGTGCCATTGAATATTTGCACATCTGTGGATCAATTCTCGTCCCTAATACTCTCCAAAGTAGATTGACCCACCTTCGCCAGAAAAATTGGCCATCTTTGGACCCTAAATGGCTACAATAACGGGGTAGTGCGTGTTAAAATAATGGGCTAGCCAACCGTGGATGTAATGCATGAGAAAGTCAAGTCCATGCGTCTAATTGGGTTTGAAGCTTCTATTATCGACCCTAAGCCATGATATATATTGGCTAAAACTGGAACAATAAGGCTATAGACAATCCCATTAGCCATCAAACTAGTGAATCTAAAAACTCTAGGGCGAAGATAGCCTACCTTTTGCGAAAACACAAAAAGGAATAACCAACAGGATATAAAAGCAACCAAATATGTTTTATCCTTCAAGTTGTCTTTTATTTCGAGTTCTACAAATAACATATTTTTCCTATTCGATCATTCTCGAGACTCGATCCTCGTACTGTCGGGATTTTAAGTAGATCGGGAGTGAGAGGCTTTCTTTTTCTTCCAGGTATTAGATCATATTTTCAAGCCCCTAGAAACCAAAATGAAATCCAGGAGCTAATGGTCACTATGGAATCATTCTTAGAAAGTGTCATATGATTGTTGCTCTGCAAGCACACTATTGAATAATATGCCTAGAAAAGATGTCCACATTGTTGAGTTTTATGTCCTAAAACTTGTAGATAGTAAATGTAAATAGTTGGTTGTCATCAATAAAGAGTTGTCGATGTTATTTCAATAAGTGTTATTGATTGTGTTGCATGCTTCTTGCCTTAATAAACCTAAATCCAATAAACTAACATCCTGAGTTGTCTTATGAGTCTTGAATTGTATATGGAGACATATAGGGATCAATTTTCAAGATACAGCCTAAATGGTCTATAGTATAAGAATAAGGTTGGGTACCTTATCCTGGAGACACTATGGATACAGCCCCACTTTGTATTTTATAAAAATGTAATGATCCAACACATTCATGTAGGTGACATGAGAGTGGGTGTATCCCATCCAATGAGTTTGCATAAGACTGGACCGTAAAATAGTAACCACTAGATGTAACACCGATGACTAGTTAGGTTTCTATTTTAATAGGATGACCTAGGCAACTTAGTCTTAATACTGAGTGTATTATGAACTCTTGTTCATGGGGGATTATCATTTTATTTGTATGGGTGAGATGGCCAGTTTGCCAACTCAATAAATCTACCATTTTGGGGACAAAACCAAGTGGGGAATTGGGAACATAATAATACAAGATGGATTTTACTTATTCCCGACTTTAGGGTAAGTAAATGAATGTTCCCTTAAGTAGTGTCTCCAAGACTTGAACAAATGGTCCTACCCTCTCACTGGCCTAAGAGGAGTTTCTGTTTAATGGTTGGACCATAAACAGGTTGTTCATTAGAGATGCACCAATACTTAAGGATACAGAGGTAACCCAATGTTAAAACGGTAATTTTACATGTTACAAACACTCATGAAAGACTAACTTGTTGTTATTAGTCAATATCCATGGACACAGAAATATATTTACAGTGAGAAGAGTGCAGTCGTGGGTCTTTAGTGAAGTGTAACCACAATTAACGAATATTGATTAATTTGGTTAATGAGTTTAGCCAATTAATCTCATATCGTTGGAGCTTCTGATCTGTAGGTCCATAAGACCCCCCCTTTCTAGCTCATAAAGGGAATTGAGGTAATTATGTCTTGAATAGAGTCTGAAATGTTCAGATTCACTTAGGGAAATGATATAATGTATAATGATGCATTAAAATATAAAGTTTAAATTTTAATTAAACTTTATAATATGAATTTAATTTTGGATATGATTCAAAAATAATATGAATTTAATTTGGATATGATTCAAAAATAACTTATGGGAGAATTACATATTTGAAAGAGTTCAAATATTAATTTAATATGAATTGGATTCATATTTAAACTATAGGTTAAAATTAATGCGTATTAGATGCACATTAAAACTATAGGTTATGAGAGAAATACGATTGAATATGATTCATTTGTAGATTAGATTACATATTTGATATTTAATTTGGTAATTATTTCATTTCATTAACTAAATTAAAACTATAGGCTATGTGAGAGATGTTTCATTTAAATATGATTTAAATGAAATCATTAATTAAATAGGATTTATTTACTTAATTAATTAAATTAAATTAAATTGTTTAATTTTAAATTAAAAGTTAACTCCCACGTAGGGAGTTAACAGAAACGTGGGATGGCTCTCACGTTTGTCTCTCTCTTTCCTTTGATCAAATGTCTGCAAAATGTATGCAAGGAAGTGGTTGTTGCAAGTGATTTTGCACAGAAGCATTCTGTATACAAAAATCTCTCTATCTCTTAAATTCTCCTCCTTCTTCCCATATTTATTTGGTTCCCACAAACCATTATACCAAAAGTTCTCAGAGAATAGAAAGGAAGTCCTTTTGGTGGTGTTCATGAAATCCCAATTGGAGAATTGGCCATTTTATTTGAGTCATCAACGAATGTGAGTAGCTATTTCCTTTCTCTGTAGAATTTTTCCTATAGCATGCTTAACCTAGATTTAATTTACAGTAGGTTTAATTTTGTAAATCTCTGTGATATTCTGAATTTCCAATGTACTGGTATTTCACGAATTCCTAAATTAATTTCAAGAAAAGATTTTATGTTTTCTTCTGCTATGTTAGGGCTTTCATCCCTACAATTGGTAGCGGAGTCATCTCATAGGTTTCTGAATTTTGCACTGGATTTTAGTGGGATTAATTATATTATGAATGTAGTTTTGCGAATGAATGTTTATAATAGTTTATGGCCATAGAATTTCATGTTTTTTATTCTATCAAATTATAAAGGCCCCTACGTTTTGGGCATTCAATCATGTAATTCGAGTCTTCTATAAATCTGTGTCTAGAATTAGGGTTGTAATCGATGAATATCGTGACCAATTTTGGCGAAAAACGGAATAAAATTTGACGAACTGCCCAGAGTCGCATTCTGGTGTCGCAACGTTGTAATGCTTCTCACCGCATTGCAACGCTATGACATATGCGATGTTAGGATTGCGTTGCACGCGGTTCAGCTACAGTCGAAGATGGTTCTATTGGGATTGGTATCCTAAATCTCTTGTATTCTCGTAGTTTGTAAACATTGTATAAACAAATTGTTATTAATAAAATAGTTGTTATTTTATGAGCATACACTCAATCTAATAAACTAAGATCCTAGGTTATTTTATGTAATTAAAACAAGTATGTAGAGACATACATATGGATCTTGTTTAAATAATAACCTAAACGGTCTGTAGTAGATGGATTAGGCCGGGTACCTTATCATAGTGACACTACGGATACGACTCGTTTTTTAGATGTTACAAGTACTATAAAGTGCTACAAATGATCTGAACTTGATCATTCATGTGGAGACATGTGAGTGGATGTATCCTATATAAAGAGTTTTTATAAGACCAAAGCACGAAATGGTTAGTCTCATTATATAACGTTGTTAATAATAGAGACTTACATTTCACTAGGATACCCATAGATGACATGATCTGAATTCTGAATGAGTTGTGAACTCCTGCTCATGAAGGAGGTCATTTGATTTGTATGGATGAGAGTGGTCAAATTCCCAACTTAATACGCCTACCATTTTGGGGATTCATATGATTCGAGAGCTGGGAACACAGTTACACAAGACATAATTCATTTTCTTCCTGATGTCGAAGTAAGTAGAATAAATTGCTCCCTTAAGGCTGATTCTGGGGCTTGAACAATGTGGCCACACCCTCTCTTGGCCCCAAAGGGACTTGGTCATAGTTGGACTATGACTTATTATTCATTAGAGGAATCGGTGGTACTTAAGGGGTTAGATGTAACTATAGAGGCAAAATTTATTTTTGGCCCAATTGTACTTAAGAGCAATTTGTGAAAGGTCATCGCACTATTGATTGGTTATATCCAATGGACACAGAAATATATCTATAGTGTGAAGAGTGCAACTGTTGGTTTTAGTGGAGTGACCGGCAGTTAATAAAAGTTAGGTAATTTAATTAAAGAGTTTATTAATTATCTCAGTACCATTGGAGTTTCAATCTACAGGTCTATGAGGTCCCCTCTGTAGCTCAGCAGGGATTTAATTGATAATTAATTTTGGATTAATTTGGAATGTTCAAATTAATTGAGAGAATTAATTATATATGATATAATTAATTAAACTAATTATATATGTGATATAATTAATGTAATGTATTTGATACATTATAATATAAATTATTTTGAGAGAAATTTGAATATGATTCAAATACTAATTATGTGAATGAGATTCATATAATTAAATTTAATACAAATATGATTTATGTTAAATATCATAAATAGTCTAGAGGAATTAAATATTTGGATATGATTTAAATATTAATTATATGGATGAGATTCATATAATTGATTTTAGTACAAATATGATTTATATTAAATGTCATGCATTGTTAAGAGAAAATAAAACTATAGGTTATATTGTATTTGATACAATATAAAACTATAGGTCATGTGTTATATTTGATATAACATATAGTATATGCATATATACAATAAGATTGGTATTATATATATGTATATAATTATTATATATTATATATATGTATTATATATTGTATATATGTATATATAGTATATACATATATACAATAAGGTTGGTATTATATATATGTATATAATTATTATTATTAATTTAATTTAATTTAATTACTTTTAATTTAATTAAAGGGAGGGAGTTACAACTCTCTCCCCCTAATTTCTCTCAACCAATACGTGTAATGTATGGGTGGTTGGGGAATATGACTCATTCCATCATCTTCTTCCTCGGGATGATAGAGGAGTGCTCATTGAGAAAAATCTCCTCCCCCTCAATCTCTCTTCCTCTTCCCTCTTCCAAACATTGGACAGAGCCCACAACTCCTACCCAATTCTCAATCCTAGAGAATACAGAAGGTTCCAGTTGTGGTAGTGCCCAATTGGGTTTTCGAGTTCGAGATTCGTTCGAGGGAATACGTGAAGAAATTGGCTTCAAGTGTATGTAGATCTCCTTCCCATTTTCCTATGTAAAAGAATGTTGTGAAATTTAGAATTTAATTGCATAATTGTTTTGTTCTGTAATTTAGGAATTCTGTAGGGAAAAAAAAAAAGGAACGAACCCCCCTTCCACACATAAACCTTCATCGATTTCCTTTCAGGTTCGGTACGGTTCGACTGGTTCAAAGTGGTTTGTTTCGGTTTTGCACTGGGTTGGCTTGGTTTGTGGTTTTGGGGTCCATTCGTAGTGGTTCGGATTGGTTTGAATTGATTTGGTCTGATTCTGGAGTGGCAAAAGCAGTTTTAGGATAAAATTAGCATAATTATTATAATTTATTGTTTTGTTTTATCCTAGGGGACAAGTTAACGGTTCATTTGCTATTTAAATGCCTTATGGATATCATTTAGATAAATCTCACCATAGTTAAGCATGTTCATGCCTTTTAATATATTATAAGTGTTATAATGTATGGTTTTAATGCATGATATGTACATGAGTTCATGAGTTATTTAATATATTTTGATATGTTAAATATATGACATTGGAAAAGCATGATGCATGAAATTACTTACGTAAATATAAAGAATTGTGTTTATTAATGTCTTGTATATGCTTGGTGGATTTCCATGAGTTCTTTAATATAAGTGTTATATTAATGAAGTAGAAAATCAATTTGCATTGAGCATGACACGTCCATAGTTTAATATAGTTGGTGTATTAAAGTCATGAAATGCATGTAATATGGTTTTCTTGTTAATTATTAATCAAGTAAACCATAGAAAGCATGATTATAAGGTTAATAATTATTTTTTTAATCGTTATAAAATTAATATTTAGTAACTGTCAACCTATAATAAAGAGTTGCATGCAAACTTAGGATCTTAGGGAATTGGAATTAATTTTAAAATGTTTAAAATTAGTTTAGACCTTAGATCACATTAATTCTAATAAGATTAGAATAATGTCCTATTTGTTTTAATAGAGTTAAAATATGACTATAGGACAAGCAAGACTTTAGGTTATAAGGGAACTTTACCAGTGAAATTCTGTCTAGGTTGGGGGTTCTTAAGATGACGGTTTACGAAACACCTCCTACCTGAAAACTGACTCGGAACTTGAGTTGAATTAACCTTAGTCCCGTTAGCATGCAATATCACTAGGTTAATTAAATGGTTTAATTCATTTAAAATATTAGAATAAAGATCATATTATAATAGTTATAATAGGCATAGACTTAGGTAAATTCATTAGCTGAAATTTAACTAAGTATAATAAAATCCTAAAATGGTAAAATAGTTTAGTGGGAGAAAAGGGATATATCATTTTTTTACTCTCACGTCTCTAAGAGTTCACACCGTGAGATCTATGCTCGGCTTCATGTCGACCTAGACGAGGCCTCCCTCGAAAAGTGTTTGCATGGGTCAATACCAAGGTGAATAGGAAAAGTGTTCATAGTAAGTGAGAGAAAGATGCGTGTCAACATATCCTACAGTCTCCTCCATTAGGTTGCACCATGAGATTCCTATGGTTCGCCTAAATCTCGTAGGGTTCTATAGTTTGTAATTGTAACGTACAAACATCTTATTTATTTAATAAAATATGTGATGTTTTATTCCATTTTAAGTTGCATTAACCACAAACTAATAAATTAAGTTTTAAGGTTATCTTGTAACTTAAACATGTATGTAGAAACATACATGTGGATCATGTTTAAGTGATAACCTAAATGGTCTGTAGTAGATGGATAAGGTTGGATACCTTATCCTGGTGACACTACGAGTATGGCTCGCTTTTATAGATGTTACAATTGTTGTAAAGTGTTATAAATGATCCGCTCCTAATCATTCATGTGGAGACATGTGAGCGGGGATATTCTATACAAAGGATTTTGTATGAGACCGGATCACAGAATGTTTAGTCTCATTAAACACCGTTCATAATAGAGAATTACATTTCACCAGGATGACCATAGGTAACATGACTTGAATCCTGAGTGAGTTGTGAACTCCTGCCTTTGAAGGCAGTCCTTTGATTTGTATGGGTGAGAGTGGCTAGATCATCGACTTAAAAGCCTACAATTTTGGGGATTCGTCTAATTGGGGAGCTAGGAACACAACACTCATTCCCCAACGTGGGGGTAAGTAGATAAATCACTCCCTTAAAGGTAGATTCCAGGGCTTGAACAATGTGGCGCCACACCCTCTCTTGGCTTGAAAGGGGTTTGGTCATAGACTATGATTTATTGTTCATTAGAAGGACCAGTGGTATTTAAGAAGTTAAATGTAACTATAGGAGCAAAATAGTAATTTTGGCCTAATTGTACTTACGAGCAATTTTTGAAGAGTCATCGTACTGTTGATTGGTTATATCCAATAGACACAGAAATATATCTGTAATGCAAAGAGCGCAACTGACGGGAGTACCCGTCAGTTAACGAATGGTGAATATTTTAATTAAAGGAGTTTAATTAATTTTTCATATATTGTTCGAGCTTCAAGCTACAATTTTTGGATTAATTTGAATCTTTTCAAATTAATTGAGGAAATTAATTATATATGATATAATTACTATAATGTATTTGATACATTATATTGTTAAGTATTTATGAGAGGAAGTAAATATTTGAATATGATTCAAATATTAATTATATGAATTGGATTCATATGGTTAAA
Organism: Benincasa hispida; assembly: GCF_009727055.1. Classification (NCBI taxonomy): domain Eukaryota; kingdom Viridiplantae; phylum Streptophyta; class Magnoliopsida; order Cucurbitales; family Cucurbitaceae; genus Benincasa; species Benincasa hispida. The sequence goes on along the minus strand of NC_052352.1, from coordinate 62,076,862 downwards.
TTTAATATAAATATGATTTATATTAAAATGTCATTAGTGAGATGATAGAAACTATAGGTTATATTGTATATGACACAATATAGAAACTATAGTTATATGTTATATTTGATATAACATATAGTTTAATATATACATTATATGATAAGGTAGTTATCATATAATTTATTAAATAAATAAATTATTTAATTTAGTTTTAAAATCAATTTTTGGTAGAGAGTTGTAACTCCTTCACTATCTTCCTCTCCAAGACATGTTATTGGGAGTGAGAGTTATTTTTTTCTCCTTTTTGGTTTTTACATAAACCAATAGACAAAGGGAAGCATTCGGTTTTGAGTTTTTGCTTCTCAATTTCCTTCCTCTCCTTGCTCTTCTCATTTTTTGCTCACCAAAATAGTAAGAGCCCCGCTCCTCCTAGATTCTCATCCAGAGAACATCAAGGTAGTCGTTTGTGGTGGTGTTCATCAATTCGAAGGAATCCATTGAAGACTATTCTTCAAAGGTAAGGTTTCTGAACTCTTCTTCTTTCCCCTTTCTTTTTATAAGCATGTTGTATTATGTTAAATGCATAAATTTGTTCTATTTATTATAAAATTTTACGTTCTGTAAAATTTGAAAAAATTTGGGACGATCTGTTTCCGCTTAAGGACCCTTAATTGGATCCTTCATCATCTTCACATTCTATTATAAAGTTCAAGTCGAGCATTTGAGTAGAGATTCAGTTTTGCTCTAAATACAAATTTTGAGTTATATAAAGCATAAACTCTACTAAAATTCAGATCCAATTTTATGCCAAATAATAATTAAAAAAAAAAAAAAAAAAAAAAAAGATCAATCAAAACATTGACCCCAAATTCATGTGTTGGCAAGTTGGCAAAAAAAAAAAAAAGTGTGTCAAGTACACAAGATCCAAATCAAACTTATGTACCAAATTTATAGTTTGATTACTTTGACACATCAAATAGAGTCAAAATAAAGAGCAAATAACTTGTATTTTGATTCTAATTTAATCTTTTTCGAGATTCATCCATCCATAAAAGTGCATAAATCTCAAAAAGGAGAAATTTGTTGAATGAAAAAGTTTGGACCAATCACAAATTGTCATGTCATTTCTCAAATTAATGTCTAAGTTGTAAATAATTGAATTTGGGGCTAATTAGAAAGTTGACATGTGTCCTAAATTGAAATTGAAGATATAAATTGACAAATTTCAATGACGCCACATGTTTTCATCACGACTATTGAATTGAATAAAATTACTTTGGTCCAATTTGATATTATAATTTGGGCAAAGTCTTATTAACCCCAAAAAAAACTTAACTTGGCCCAAAATGCCAAATTAGGCACAAATCCAATTAAGTAAGCCTAGGGGACAGGTCCATGGACTAAACAAGCGCAAGCCCACAAAACCTACCTAAGAACGGTATAAATAGAGGAATTATCTCCATCTGTGGGGGCAGCAATTCTATATTCCAGAAAGCCTAGAGAAAATTCTCTACATTCAGAAAACCCCTTGACTCCCGAAGAATGAACCACTCCTTGAAGCTCAAGTTATAAAAATACAAATATAGATTTTTCTAAGACTTCAACCTCAAGAACACCATGCGCTTCCCTAAGTCAAGTGTATACATTCAACGGTGAGAGAATTATAGGATCAAGCACTAAGAGATCAAGAACATCACGCACACCTCTTCCCTAAGTCAAGCGTACGCATCCAACTGTAAGAGAATCATAGGATCAAGCACTAAAGATCGAACCACATCATATTAAATCAACACAAACACAAGTTCAATTCCACAAAACACGTTTCTCTGAAAACCTCATGCGAACAGTATTATTAATCAAAAAGTTAGAGTTTCAAATCTTTTACCTCGTACATGTTGAGCTCAAAATAATAATAATGAAATGAACTATTTCATCTAATAGATTATACACTATTCCACAATCATAATTTATTATTTATTTTGTTAGTTTTATCATAATTAGAATAAATAAAATAACAAAATGAATCATGTTAAATTAGGGGGAAACATGGATTGAAATATTAATCAAGTTTATCAGGTATTTGAAAAAAAAACTTTCAAAATAAATATGAAATATAATTATTCTTTTCCTAAAAAATATATAATTCTTCTAAAAAAGGTACACGTGAAATATAATATTAAAATTCGAAAACTATTATAAATATGTTAACTTAGGCGTAATGTAGATGTCCATAGTAGTGTCCATTGGTCATGTGTCACATATCCATTACCCCATATGTCGTCCATGTATCTCAAGATTACATACTATTAGTGTCCATGTAATCCACCTCTACTTGTCAAATTGCTTATAAATAGTTGTATTTGGTAGGTTTTGGAACAAATTCCATGAAAATTGGAGGAAATGGAGAATTTAGAGAAATTTCTTATTTTATACTTTGTTAATTTAATTTATTTTGTTTATTTATATATTATGTTTAATTTTTTTCATATATATTTATTTCATTATTATATTATATTATATTATATTATACTATATTTATTTTAATATTATATTTTATTGGTATCTGCTTCTCGAGTTCACAACACATTATCAATACGAGCTTCTATTGTTTTTTCCGCTAAAGTTAGATCCTAAAGATATGTCAGTTTTTCCGTCTTTGTTATAATTAATCAATTTAATGTTATTTTGCATATTTAATATCTATTAAATTTCTAATATAAATACAATATTTTATGATAGTGCTACCAAGACAAATCTCACAAAATTAGATTTTGTCGCCCTTGATATTAACGGCAATAATTATTTGTTATGGGTGATTGATGCCGAAATCTACCTTATGAATCTAGAGAGTATTAAAGAAGGAAATACGACATCCAGTCAAGACAAAGCAAAAACTATGATTTTCCTTCGTCATCATCTCCACGAGGGATTGAAAATAGAGTATCTTACAATAAAAGTTCATTGTATCTTGTGGAATTTTTGAAAAAAATGTATGATCATAAAAAAACAATTATTCTTTCTAAAACTTGTTATGAGTGGATGCACTTAAGGCTACAAGATTTCAAATCAGTAAGTGATTACAACTCTGCATTATTTAAAATCAGTTCAAGACGATTGTTATGCAGAGTTGGGGTGGAATCAATTTGGAGGTCAAACTGAACCGAACCAAATTCTTTTATATATAAAACTGAACCGCATCATTTGTGTGGTTTGAACTGAACCAAACTATTCGGTTTGGTTCGGTTTTGAAAATTGGTTTCATTTTTTTTTCCTATTTTAATTTTTTTTTTTTTTGTTTCTTTTGCTTTTTATTTTCCTTCTTCCTCCCACTTTCCCTTACCTTTTTTTTTTCTTCCTTATTTTGAAATTTGTATATTCTCTTTTTTTTATTTTACAAATTTTTCTAAACATAATTTAAATATCAATCCACAATAAGAACATCTCCAAATGACTACAATAGAAAGTTAAAAATTAAAAAGTTCTACAAAGTACACAATACACAAGTTTCAAACTACCTTCAAAGTTTAAATCATATAAAAGCAAATAACAAGCCAAACTTTAATAATAACATAGTAACATATTCCAAAAGTCCAATCAATACAAACAAATTTGTTTGCTTGTCAAATTTGTTCATTTTCCTTTCACATCGGTCTCCTTCACATTCTTCCCATTATTTGCCGCATCACACTCATTCTCCTTGTTTTTTGCCTTTACCGCTTCGTTCAAACCCGTTATGAAGACTAAGAAAAAAATTATAAACTTGTTAGTAGTTACTATAATAAATATGTGAATAAATATGTTAAAAAATATATATAAATATGTTTAGAATATATGAACCTTCCTCTTCATCTACAATTTCCTCAAAGTATTATCGTAAATTAATGCTAATTTGTTCAGAACGTAACCAGTTTTGTGCACATATAATTGCCTCAATAGTGGTTGGAGATAATGAGGTACGAAAAGGATCAATTACTCTCCCACTAGTGTTGCATGCGGACTCAAAAGCAACTGTGGATACCGGAACTGTTAAAAGATCTCATGCAATTTTGCTAAGAATCTTATATCTAAAAGAATTCCCCTTTCACCAATCTAAGATATCAAAGTTATCTTCACGTTTGATACGAGGCTCCAGTAAGTAAATATCAACTTCTGAATCCACACTTTGTGAATCGTCTTCATCCAAATCTTCAAAATCAAAATGGAAAACCTCTGAAGCACTTGCACTTGTAGTCCTAAATGGAGAACTTTTAGTGGTACGTGAAGATTGACCCTTATTAGCAACTGATAGTGACAAATTGAATTCATTGAACAATGCTCTCAAAACATCCTCTACCTTACTTCCTACGGCTTTTGCCACATCAATATCAAGTAATTTATTTAGGCAATACAAAAGAAATTTCATCTTATAATGAGGGTCCAAAACGAAGGCAACATACAAGAATAAATTTATTCTATCTTTTTTCCCTAATACTTATCAAACTTTTCTTGCATTTTCGTTGCCATTTCTTACAAAAGCACATCATTAGGACCAATTGCACTTGAATATTTCTTTGTGAAATTCTGAACAATACTGATCATATGGAAGACTGTATTGGAAGTAACATACAAACACCCTGAAAGTCTAACAGTTACTTCATAGAACACTGACAAGAATTTGGTAAATATTATGACAATTTCCCAATCCCTGGTGGTTAGTTTTTCTTCCTCATTCATGTAGACTGTGTCGTAATCTTTTAACCTCTCAAATGCCTTTTCAAATTTTACAGTTGCCTCAAGCATCAAATAAGTAGAATTCCATCTAGTTGGAACATCAAGACACAACATACTTTTACTATCTATGTTCTCCTCTTTGATACACTTCTTAAATGTGGAAAATCGAGCAGGAGAAGATCTAATAAACCTCATGACATCTCGAATTCGAACCAATGAATCATTAACATATTTTAGGCCATCGCATACAATTAAGTTCAATATATGTGCACAACATCGAACATGCAGGAACTCACCATCTAACACCAACCTATGCTTAAAACACTTGTTCAGATAAGCAATGGCAGTATCATTTGACGAAGTATTATCAATTGTCAATGCCATAACCCTTTCAATACCCCACTGTTTTAGAGATTTTTTTTTTAGAATAGGCTACCTTCATGTTCCATACTAATTAGTTGTATAAAGTTGGTTATTACATATATTTATAATAATATTAATTATTGGTAATTATATCTTTTTCTCTAAATAATAATGATATGAAAATGAAAACAAAAGTTTAATAGTTTCTCAACCTCTTTTCCTATCGTCTCTCCTCTATGATACTCAATTTGGGTGAAATTAAGAATTCTCTTATGTAATTTCCAATATTTATCAATAAAGTGAGCAGTCAAAACCAAAAAGTTCATATTTTTTATTGATGACCACATATCGGTTGTGAGTGACACTCTATATCCTTGATTCACAAAAATGTCTTTCAACTTCTCTTTCATGCTATCCTATATTCCCAAAATATCTCTAGCAATTGCTTTTCGAGAAGGAAAAACAAAGTTCTACTAACATCAAAGTCCCATTCACAAACCTCTTAAATCCTTGTTTCTTCACGAATTTAAATGGTAACTCATCTATTAAAATCATCTCTGCAAGTAATTTCCGAGCACTCTCAATAGTAAACATTTTATAACTAACGGATGAATGTGAACTATCTCCAATACTCTCATTCTTCTTAAAGACCAACTTATTTTGTGTTACATCTAACTTACACTTTTTAATCTTATAAGGATTTTTTTTACAGTAGTTTTCAATATGCATTCTCATAGTTGAATTTCCATTCATTCTAGGATGACATGCATACACTGTACCTTAATAGTTACATTTAGCACGTGGATCATCAGCACTATATTTAGAACATTTAGTAAAGTGATCTCATACCATAAATGAATTTTTCCTCTTTCTTCCATTTGTGTGCTTTGAAACTATCTCCTCACTTTGATCTTTTTGTGGTGGTGGTGGTGGCATCACAACAACATCATCATTGGAATCTTTGCTCTTGCTCAAGCTCATTGTGATGGTATCTATAAAGGGAAAAATAGAGAGAAAACTTATTACTATCAAACAAATTAGATAGAAACAAAAAGCATAGCCACAAAGACAAACCCAGTAACTCGACCAACCCGAACTACCCAACCCAAACCGCAAGGGTTGGATTGGGTCAGATTTTATTTTGGGTTGGGTTGGTTAAAAATTTAAAAAAATATTAAATTCGGGTCGGGTCTCGGGTTACTCGATTTTCAGGGTCGGGTTGTATTGAAAGTTAAAACTTATTAAGTTATTAGGTTGCGACCGCACTGTCTTGAAATCCTCGCCGATTGAAACCCTCGCCATCGACTTGAAACCCTTGCCAGACACCGCTCCTCTCGCCATCGACTATCGATCGAGTCGTCTGCTCCCCTCAGACTGTCTCCGTCTCGTCAGATCCAGTCTCCGCCTCGGCTACTGCTCCAAGCTTCACAAACGACTCATCATTAGGGGTATTTTCTTCAATAAAGCAAGTAGATAACATAGAGACTCTATTTTCTTCAATAAAGTAAATAGATAATATATATGTTTGGTTGATAACATATAGAACAATTTGGTTGAATGGCTTTCTTCAATTTCTACTATTTACCGATATTGTTCTATAAGTGGAATTTCTACTATTTACTGATATTGTTCTATAAGTGGGATTATTAATACATTCATTTTTGTTCAATCTCGTAGTGTCTTGAGAACAGTTAGATAGATTCTTCAAAGTCGTCACAACGGACATGGAATCAGACACTGCTGAATCACCATTTTCAAACTTCCCCGTGAGTAAATTAATTTAATCTTTATTGTATAGTGTGTACATATACCGTTTATTGAGAAGCTAGATAGTGTTTGTTTGTTATGAGTTAATCTTTATACAGTTAGATAGTGTTTGTTTGTTTTTTTCAATTGTATAGGTAGGTGTAATTAGTTATTTACTAGTTTCATTTATTTTATAGATGAACGGCAGTAGTGGTAATGCAAGTGGAACCGGTAATAATGAAATGCCTCCTCATCCTCCTCCTCCCCCTCCTAATGTTAGCCAAACTCCTACAAATATACCACCTCAACCTCCCAAGTCTAATCGAAAGAGACCTAATAAACCAACCTCATCTATGTGGGATCATTTCACAAAAATGGAAGCAAGTGGTCATGATGGAGCTAGGTGCAAGTGTAACTATTATGGTAAAGATTACGCATGTGATAGTAATACTTGTGGAACTAGTAAGCACTTAAGAAATCAATGTAAAAAGTATCCATATAAAGAAGAAGAAAAAGGACAAACCACCCTAACTCTCGTACCTTCAAATGATGGAAAAGAGTCAATGCTAGTAACTTTGTGACGACATTGTTTAGCCAACAAGCGTGTAGACTAGCATGCGCTAAGATGATAATTATGAATGAGTTATCGTTCAAATTTGTTGAGACAGAGGGTTTTAGACACTTTTGTAGTGTTTCTGTCCTAAGTTTGATGTTCCATCGAGAGTCACAATCGCTAGAGATGTATATTAACTTTATCTTGAGGAGAAAAAAAAGTTGAAATCATTTCTAGTTAAAAGCTCTCAAAGAGTTTGTCTTACTACCGACACATGGACTTCGCTACAAAATGTGAACTACATGGTCATCACTGCATATTTTATTGATTCTGAATGGGTTTTTCTTAAGAAGATTTTAAGCTTTTCTCAAGTTGCTAATCATAAGGGGGAGACTATTGGGAAGATGATTGAGAGTTGTTTGTTGGAATGAGGGATTGAAAAAAAAAATTCCATCACCGTTGATAATGAAAGTTCTAATGATGTGGCTATTTCTTATGTTAAGAGAAGACTTAAAAGTTGGAAATCGGTTGTTTTAGATGGAGAACTATTACACGTGAGGTGTTGTGCCCACATTATTAATCTTATTGTGAATGATGGACTGAAAGATATGCATGATTCTATTGCTAGTGTTCGTAATGTTGTGAGATATGTTCGATCATCACCTAGGAGAATGGAAAAGTTTAAAGCTTGCATGAAACAAGAAAAAATTCAGTGTAAGGCTCTTGTTTGTTTAGATGTGGCAACTAGGTGGAATTCTACTTATTTAATGCTTGAACATGTAATTAAATTTGAGAAAGCTTTTAGAACTTTAGAAGAGGAGAAAGAAGACTCAGATTTTGTTGATTACTTTGAGGAAGATCGTGGAAATAAAAGATTGGGCCCCCAAGTGCATTTGATTGGTTGACTGTAGGTGTGTTTATTAAGTTTTTAAAGAGGTTTTATGATACCACCACAATGATAAGTGGATATTCATATGTGACTTCTAATGTTGGTTATAAGAAAATTAATAAAATTCAAATTGCTTTAAACAAATGGAGCAACAATACCAACTCTGTTCTAAGTATGATGGCTATGAATATGAAGACCAAGTTTGATAAGTTTTGGGGTTCACTTGAAAAAATGAATAAATTGATGTTTCTGGCTATGGTCATTGATCCTCGGTACAAGTTAAAGTATTTGAATTATTGTCTTTCCAATGTTACAGTGATGTGGTTAAGGATATGGTTGAGAGTGTGAAATTATATTTGTATCGTCTATATGACTTTTACAAATCACATAACACTTCACTTCGAGGTAGTCATAGTACCAATGATTCTCAACAATAAAAAAACTGTCAATATAAATGAAGATGATCATGGGGTGGACGAAGATATAGATGATCCATGGATAACTTTTAAGAGGTTGAGAGAAAAAGAAAGTTCTTTGGAAGTGGAGAATGATTTGTCTTCTTATTTGTCTGACAAGGTCATAGAAGATAAAGATGATTTTGAGATATTGTATTGGTGGAAGATGAATGGCTACAAATATCCCATTTTATCAAAAATTGTTCGAGATATTTTGGCAGTTCCGATATCTACAGTCGCTTCCAAATCTGCATTTAGTACAGTAGGGAGGATTCTTCATTCCTTTCGAAGTTCTTTGGCTCCAAAAACAGTGGAGGCCTTGATATGTACACAAAATTGGATTCGTGGCAGCTCAGTGTTACTAGATCTCCATCCACAACTTGAAAAGTTACAGACTTGGGAAAATATTGAATCAGGTAATTAAATAAATTTTTTATTATATATATCTAACCTGTTTAATGCTCATAATTAATATATTTAATTTTGCATGATTTGTTTTGTAGAGAGTCCATCCTCCTCTCTGTTGTTTTGAAATAAGGAAATGAATTTGGAGCATAATGATGATTTTAGTGGTAAGTTTCACTACCATAAGATCAAATACTATTATTACTTATAAATGATCCTATTGGTTTAATGTATTTGTAATTTTTTCAGGAATTGAGAAGTGAAGAGACCAAAGAATCAAAGATGAAGAAGAAAACTCACTCAAGTCATTCAAGTCATTCTTCATGTTCATGGTGCTTTTGAATGATTTGGAATTTTATGTAACAAACCAATAGTTATTATTAAACTTGGACTTTTTATTGAACTTGGAATGATTATTATTGAACTTTGTGTCTTTGAGTAGAGATTTTGAACTTGAACATTTGAATTGAATTATTTGAGAAAGTTTCTTTTGAAGTTTATATTGAATTTATGGTGGTTGTATTTTAATGTAAATGCTAAAATTTCACAAAGATTATATGTTTTTTATTATTAAATTTTTATTAATTGATTTGATATAATATATTTAGAATTAGTTCACTTTTTTTAAATATGAAGGTTTATTGATCCACAAAAATCAAATCTTTCAATAGAGAATGAGAAGAGAATGATTAAGGAAGTAACGGAAAAAACAGTCAAATAAAAACAAAATAAAATAAAAAAATAGAACTGGTGACCCAACCCGGCCCAACCCGGAAATTTTGGGTTGGGTTGACCTTCCAAAAAAGAACTAATAGGGTTCATTATTAGCCAACCCGAATTTTTAGGTTGGTCCACAAAAATCTTCCAACCCAGCCCAACCCGGACTATGTACACCCCTAGTAAAATCATAAGCAGCATTTAAGCAGAAACCTGAACGGAAAACATGTTGATGTAGAAGGGCTGGGTGGAATCTTCTATCGAGTGTCGAGTGTCAAGGGAATGGGTGGAAAAGATGTTGATGCAGAGGGGCTAGGTGGAATCTTCTGTCGAGTGTCGAGTGTCGAGGGGCCAGGTGGAAAAGATGTTGATGCAGAAGGGTTGGGTGGAATCTTTTGTCGAGTGGCGAGGGCTGGGGGAAAAGAATGATGCAGGGAAGTTGAATCGGAACTGTCAAGTGTCGAGTGTCGAGGGAGAACTGAGGGATGAAGGAGTCTGAAACTGAAGGGATAAGTGACTAGTGAAGACTGAGGGATGAAGGTGAAGAGTCTGAAGACTGAAGAGAGAAGAACGACCAACAATTGAATCGAATTTCCAAATTCCAACCATTTAAAACCCTAACCCTAAACGTGTGTGTGTGTGTATATATATATATATATATTATATATATATATATATAATATATATATATTAAAACGGTATCGTTCAATTTGAGAATATATTTTCAAACTTGGAACCAAATTGAACCGTTTAAATTCAGTTTTAAAATCCCAACGAACCACATCAAACTGAATTTTTCGATTTTGTTGATAATTCGGTTTGATTTTGCAAATCGGTTCAGTTTATGCGGTTTCACTGTCCACCCCTAATGCGGAGAGAAAATTACTAATGCTAATATGTTAAAGAAGACTTCTACATTTCATGTCTCGAATATGCTCTTGCAACAATAATATCGAGATAAAGGTTTTAAACAATATTCTGAACTAATTTCATGTCTTCTTATGGCCGGAAAAATAACGAGTTATTAATGAAAAATTATGAATCCCGACCCGACAACATTCCCTGAAGTGATTGTTTTGAATTGTAATAATGATCATGGTCGAGGTCGTGACCATGGCAAAGAAATAAATAATAATTATTTTCATGGTGGTCGTTCTAATCATTCAAATTTCAAAAGAACCACACAAAATGATGTTCACAAAGGAAAAGCTCCACGAGATAAGAGTTCAAAAAGTGTTGAAAATAAATACTTTCGATGCGGAATGACTGAGCATTGGTCAAGTATTTGTCGTACGTCAAAATACTTAGTTGACCTCTATCAATCATTCTTGAAGGAAAAAGAGAAAAATGTGGAAATGAATTTGGCATACCAGGATAATGACATATTTGACCCTTCTCATATAACAAATTTGGATGTGATGGACTTCTTTGAATCTCTTGAAGAGAAAATCGACAAAATTAATGGAACATTAAGTGTTTCCTTTGACTTTGAAAATATCTAAACTTAATGTTGTTTTTTTATTCATCTCCATGTTTTTTTTCTCTTAGTAGATATTGACATTTGTATATTTCAAATGTTGTTTTTCTTATTGTATTATTTTATTTTAATGAATAAACCTAGATCATTTTCATATGTTGGGTGACTAAAAAATGAGTAAAGAAGATCTACATCTGGCAGCAGTGCAACTACACATACAATACTTATAAAAAGAAAATATTTTTCCAAACTCACAATGCTAGAAGCAAAAGTCAATGCAGTATCATGTTCTGCAAACCTAATTGAAGGGTTTGGAAAAACAGATATTATTTTGCCTAGAGGAACAAAATTCACAATTGACAATGCATTGTTCTCTAGTCAATCAAAGAGAAGTTTACTTAGTTTTAAAGATATACGTTGCAATGGTTATCATATCGAGACTGATAAAAAGAATAATATGAAGTATCTTTATATCCTATTTACTGTTTCATATGAACGACGTATACTGAAAAAGTTGTTTGCTTTATCTTCTGGATTATATTATACTCATATACGAGTAATTGAAACATGTGTAACAATGAATCTGAAGTTCATGAATCCAGACATATTTACAATTTGACATGACCAATTGGGTCATCCAGGATCAATTATTGAGAATTCAAATGGACACCCATTGAAAAGCCAGAAGATTCTTGAATCTAATGAATTATCATGTGATGCTTGCTCTCAAGAAAAATTTATAATTAGACCATCACCAGCTAAAGTGGGGACTAAATCATTTACATTTTTAGAACGAATTCATTGTGATATATGTGGACCTATTAACCCACCAAATGGACCATTTAGATATTTTATTGTACTAGCAGACGCATCCAATAGATGGTCACATGTGTGCTTATTATCAAGTTGAAATCTTGCATTTACAAGATAACTTGCTCAAATAATTAAGTTAAGAACTTAATTTCCTTATTATACAATTAAGAACATTGGTCTTGATAACGCTGGTTAATTTACATCCCAAGCTTTTGATAATTGTTGTATGTCAATTAGGATAAGTGTTGAACATTGTGTAACTCATGTTCATACACAGAATGGTTTATATAATCGTTTATAAAACGTTTGCAGTTAATTGCTAAACCATTGCTTATGAGAGCTAAACTTCCTACATCTGTATGGGGGCATACTATTTTGCATGCAACATCACTTGTATGCATCATGCCAGTATCTTATCATAAGTACTTGTCATTACTATTAGCTTATGGTCATGAGCCAAATATTTTCCATCTGAGAATTTTAGATGTGCAGTATATATTCCAATTGCTCCACCACAACATACTAAGATGGGCCTCAAAGGAGATTAGGAATATATGTTAGATATGATTCTCCATCAATTATTAAATATCTTGAACCCTGATGGATGATGTATGTACTGCACCATTTGCTTATCGTCATTTTAGTGAGACAAATTTTATAACATTAGGGGAAGAAATTAATAAATTGAAAAAAAAAATTACATGAAATGCCTTATTATTATCTCATTTAGATACCGTATAGATCAATGTGAACTTAAAGTTCAGGAAATAATTCATTTATAAAATATAGCAAAACAGTTACCATATGCTTTTATAGATGCAAAGAAAGTAGTTATATCACATATACCAACTGCAAATGTTTCATCAAAAATTGATATGTCAACACAACAAGTTGTCACTAATGAGTCTGGAGCACGACAGAAGCGTGGTAGACCAGTGGGTTCCAAAAATAAAAATCTTAAAAAAAGAAAAATAATTAATAGTCAAGAAGACTTGTTTGAGGATGTAAATACCCATGAAGAAATCCTTGACATGACTAGTGAGTAAGGTGAAATACCTAAAGATAATAATGAGATTTCAATAAACTATGTCATGACAGGAAAAAGAAGGAACTGAATTCATGCAATTATTGACAACATTTTTGTGTATAATGTTGCTCTTGATATTATAACTTTTCAACCAAAGTCTGTTGAATAATATTGACATAGAAAATATTGGCTTCAGTAGAAAGAAACAATCGAGGCAAAATCAAACTCACTTTCAAAACGTCAGGTTTTTGGACCAGTGGTCCGAACACAAGAAGGTGTCAAACTGTGGGATACAAATGGATATTTTTGAGAAAAAATGAAAATAATGTGATCACAAGATATAAAGCAAGACTAGTTGCATAAGGTTTCTCACAAAAACCTGGCATTGATTATAAGGAGGCATATTCTTCAGTGGTGAATGCAATTACACTAAGATATTTAATTTGTCTGACTGTGTATGAAAATCTGGACATGCATCTTATGGATGTAACCACAACATATTTATATGAATCACTTGATAATGATAATTATATGAGAGTCCCATAAGGATTTAAGGTACTTGAAATATATAAATCAAATTCCCATAAATTGTATTTAATAAAGTTACAGAGATCATTATATAGATTGAAACAATCAGGCCGAATGTGGTACAATCATCTAAGTGGGTATTTGTCAAAAGAAGGATATCAAAATAATCCAATTTGTCCGTATATTTTTATAAAGAAATCACAGTCAAGATTTGCTATTATAATTGTATATGTTGATGATTTAAATATAATTGGAACTTTTGAAGAGCTTTCAAGGTAATAGAATATCTTAAGAAAGAATTTGAAATGAAAGATCTTGGGAAAAAAAAAATTCCTTAGCTTACATATTGAGCATTTAGCAAATGAGATATTTGTTCATCAGTCAACTTATACAGAATTTTTTTTGAAAAAGTTCTATATGGACAAAGAACATCTATTGAACATTCCAATGGAAGTTCGTTCACTAGATTTGAAGAAAGATATATTTCGACCTCGAGACGATACTAAAGAACTTTTGGTCCTGAAGTACTATATCTTAGTGCAATTCTTGCACTTATGTATCTTGCTAATAATACAAGACCAGATATTGCATTTTAAGTAAATTTATTAACAAGATATAGTTCTTCTCCAACAAAAAGACATTGGAATGAAATTAAGCATATACTTCGTTATCTCCAAGGAACGATCGATATGAGTTTGTTTTATTCAAATAAATCAAATTTTGATCTAGTTGGTTATGCAGATTCTGGATATTTATCTGATCCACACAAAGTTATATCTCAAATAGGTTATCTGTTCACATGTGGAAGAACTGCTATATCATGGAGATTGGTGAAACAGACCATAACAGCCACTCCCTCAAATCATGTTGAAATTCTTACAATTCACGAGGCTAGTCGAGAATATGTATGGCTAAAATCAATGACTCAACACATTCGTGGAACCGTAGTTTGTCTTCTAGTAAAAATCTTCCAATGATATTATACAAAGACAACACAACACGCATATCCCAAATCAAATAAGGATATATTAAAAGAAATAGAACAAAACATATTTCACCGAAGTTTTTCTACACTCATGATTTTGAATAAGATGACGATATCACAGTACAAAAAAATTGTTCGAAAGATAACCTGACAGACTTATTTACAAAAGCATTACCTACCACAACCTTTGAAAAACTGGTGCATGATATTGGAACATCATGACTCAAAGATCTCAAGTGATATTTCCACGAGGGGAAGTAAATATACTTCTTGTGAGTATCAAATTATATGAAATATATACTATTTTTCCTTCACTAGAATTTTTTTCTAGTAAGGTTTTAACAAGACATCTTTCATATATAATGGACATATAAGATGGAGTATTATAAATATGTTAAATTAAATGTAATGTAGATGCCCATTATTAATGTCAATTGACCATTTGTCACTTATCCATGACTTCATGTGTCTCAAAACTACACACTATTAGTGTTCATGTAATCTACCTCCTACTTGCCAAATTGCCTTAAATAGTGGCATTTGGTGGGTTTTGGAAGGCAAACACATTAAGTAAATTCCAAAAAGATTGGAGAAAGTAGAGAAATTAGAGAAATTTCTTATTTCATATTTTGTTATTTATTTTATTTTGTTTATTTATATATTTTGTTTAATTTATTTTCATATTTATTTATTTATTATTTATTTTAATATTATATTTTATTGATATCTGTATTTTCGTTGGGCTGACAACAAAAACATTGAGATATGGATCAAGTGAGCCCCAAAGGTTTGGACCTCAGGTCAAAATGATTAAGCCCAAAACGTACACTAAGACCCATAACGTTGGCCCATCGGACGCCAACCAGAAGATTCCCCACAGGCCACAAGCGCAAACTTCTGGCGCTTCAGTTCAGTTCATTTCACGGTGAACATCTTTCACTTTCGCAAATCTTCTAGTCGAAGTTTCAAGTTGAACACTATTTTCCCGCCACCGCCACCGCTACCGCCACCTTCAGCCGTTCAAATTCTTCATCCATGAAGATTAGGGAATACTTTCTTCTCTCTCTGTGAAATGGGAAGGACTGGAGATGGAATCCCAGAAACGAATCCTCAGAGCTCGAAAACCCCTCGCGGATTGTACAAATACCATCCTCTCCTCCCAATCCTCGGCTTCCAATTTCTCCGCTTCAATCAAACCCCGCAAGCGTGTAATTAAGTCTGCAGTTAAAGATGTTGTCAACAACGAGAAGAAAAGCCAACCAGTTCTTGCGTCTGAATCTACATCCGTTAATTTGCGAGCTTCAAACCCTAGTTCTGATTTTCTTCCTACAGAACCTGCCTCTGATTTTTCTCCTGTAGAACCAAACCCTAGCGCTGATTCTCTTCCTTCAGAACCTAGTTCTAGTCGACTCCCTACGGAAGTCTCCACTCCTCCAAGGCGTGCTGATTTGCCTTCTAGTTCAGGTAATTGTACTTTCTGGTAGTCGTTGCTGTGTTGTGATTTTGGTGTTTGGTTCTTGATTCTTTTGGTTGGATTGCTGCTACTCTAAGCTTCAGTTACTGTTACTCCCTTTTTTACTTAATATAGGAATTCAGTTGACTTGAAATACTACGTTGGGATGTAAGGATTAAGCTATTTTGGGACTGTTAAACAATATTAAGTAGAGGAGATTTGTTGTTTTACTGTTATGTTCTTGTGTGCGGTGTTGAAATTTCTGCGTGGGGGAAGATTATTCTTCTGAATGTCGATATTGGGATGTTTTTATCTTCAATTTTCCATGGCTTGAAGTAGCCATTATGCTTTGCTTTGGTGTTAGGAACAGATCGTGTTTCGGAGCCCCAGTCATTCTACAGTCGAAGGCAACCTACGAATAAAAGGAAGAGTGTTGAGATAGCAGTTGCACCATTTATTTTCTCTACCTCATCGAAAATCCTAACCAGGTATGAATCTCGTTGAACTTTTCCCCTATTTGAGGCAGAATCTCCTTGCACATTTAAATCTCTGATAGGTTTAATGTGAAACCAGAGGGATTTAATCATAGGTTCATAATCTTACAATGCTATTAGGAATCAAATGGTTGTTAAGTTTTAAAGGAGCAAGTTGCACGCTCCCTGCAATAATTATCAACCTGGCCTTCCCCTGTCCTGCTTTTTGAAAAAAATTTAACAGTTATCTATCCTGGTTTATGTGTTGCCTTGGACTATTTTAACAATTACTAGTCTGGGTTGATCCGGTGTTACTTTGACATTGGCTTTATCTACAGTAAGGAAGAATTGCAGCCACCCAAGACAGGATTTGTCAACTCTTTCTGTTTTATTTTTGTTGATAGATTTGTTGAGCCTCTATTGTTTGACTGTTCTGGATATGAAAAGCTTTAGTATGTTGAAGCTTTCATCTTTGTAACTTGTAAGTGAATTCTTGTTTGGTTTCTTAATAGTGACCAATTTTTGTTATTATTTTAAAATTTGATGGAAAACTAAATTCAAGATAGTGGGCACTAGTGATGATGGTACTAATACTACGATGTCTTTTCTATAGATATGGATTTAATGGATAGGATACAAGAAATCTGTCTTCTAATTTCTCTTTTGCTTTTTATTACTCATTTCTATGTTAATTATTCGCTTGTTATATGCAGAGGTAGAAAAAGAGAGGGATATGATAGCCCATCCAAAGCGAAGACAGTTCCTTGTAAAAAGGTTTGTCTGAAAATTTTAGTACTGGCTGTATTTTTTTTCTGTCAATCTAAATTTTGGGCATACATGTATCCTATCTTTGCTCCTTCATTCTTTAGGCCTTAATTTGATGCTTGTTCTTGATGTCAGCAAAATATATGCTCTGACCTTTCTCTCAGAAATCTGATGTTATCCGTGCTTATGTATACCACAATAATGAGCTTTGATCCTGATTAGTGATTAATTGGTACCTTTGTATGAACGTTACTCTTAGTCATGGTTTGGTTATAACTTTCTACGGGATTATTAATTGATTAGAGACTGATTTTTGGTTCTTTATAAAGAATAGTAAATACTTGGAATGAAACGGCAGAAATAGGCCCAACATTCAGTAGCCTTAACTCTTAACTGTCAAGATCACTGCATCTCAATTTTATGAGTTTATCTCAGTTTTAGGAGTTTTACTTTTTATAACGTGATGACCTAACAAATGGCCATGATATGGTAATTGACTAACCGTGCAGTTAAAAGTTTCTCTTGTTTCCCACTTGCCACTACCCATTTGTTAGCGGCAGCTAATAGCCTTAAATCATTGCACAGCAAATTAATCTAATGATGAGTAGCTATTCTTTTGGCAGAGGCAGCGTGCCACAATGTATGAGCAAGATGAGTCCAACATAGAGCTTCCACGGGAATTTGTCGAACAGCAGAAAGCATATTTTTCAGAAGTAGATGCATTTGAACTACCAGTAGAGGAGGCTAAATCATCCGACTCGGAGTAGATGGTTGTTCTGTATAGTTCTGTGAAGTGTAGGCAATGTAACCCTTCAAGTTAAAAGTCTGTATGGTGAAGCTGGTAAAGTTCATGTTCACTCATAGAAACGGCTTTCTTACTTCTGTCATTCAATGCAGGTGCTGTTTTCTCCCTAAACTCTAGAGATTTTCTCAGCTTTTAGTGATTCTTTGGTCTTCTTTTGCTGTTAGGCCGAGAGATTTAAAATACCTAATCACATAGCTTTGAACCTCACAGTAACATGTGCAAAAAAATATTCAAGTTGTGGCTGTATAGATTAATAGAGTTTTGGACTGGATTAGAAGTCTTAAATAACAACTTTGACTGGAGATCAAAGTGTAGAGTGTTTGGCTAATTGAAGCAAGTATCTAGTCATTAGGCTGTGTTTTTGAGTTGGTCAACTGATTATGGTGGAATTAATTTAGCCTTTGTAGCTATGGAAATGAAAAATGGTGGGTCAGCTTCTAGCCTTATATTTTATTTTCTTTTTTCCTAATGAAATGAGGGACCAGAGTTGTCTCATTTTAATAATTTGTGCACTAGTGCGTATCTGCCTGGAGATCAATTTAAACCTCACAAATCCTTTGATTTATTTCGTAATTGTTGACTCCTACTGCCTAATCTATCTTTGGAAGGATAATGAAATGTTTAATATTGATAATAGAAAATTATTTCTGAAGGTTTTACCTTATATGTGGATAATTTTTCAAAAAAAATTAATGGTAAATATTTAATTCCTTATATTTGGTCAATTACGAGGTTCCTTGATATCCAAATATTGTAAGGTCGATAGGTTATTCTGCGAAATTAGTCGAGATATGGATAAGTTCGTTTTGAATACTCACAAATATGAGAAAATGATTTACTTGGTCAATAATCATGAGCCTCAACCTACTAACTTTAATCATCAAGGGAATACATATGAGAGTCAACGACATGATATAAATTCAAGATCAAATTAAAGGTTAGACCCCTTTGTAGTGAAAATTAATTATCTTCTCTCATTGTGTAATAATCTATTCCGCAGGTTGTTAAGCTTTAATTATTAGAAAATGATATAATTAGATTACCTAATCCCTCCTGTTTTTCCCTTCACTTTGTTTTCTATTTTTTCGGCTCAGAAAAGTAAAAACCTACGTGGGCTGCGTTCTTTTTTTTCATCCATTTATCCATTTCCCATCACATCACCTTTTTTTAAACGCTAGTGTTGTGTTAATTATGTGTGGAAAATTCTTATTCTTTACATGGGTGCTTTAAAACCTTCTAGTTTCGTGTTTTCTAGAGCAAAAGTCTATGTTTGGATATTCTTAATTTTAAACTTTTTTGGAAAAATAGCGAGTCTAAACCCAAAATATAGTTGTCAAGCACAATGTCATAAACAATATGCGTGATAAGTGGGCAATACATAAACAAACATAAATATAAAGACACACAAATTGGTAACCTAGTTCGGTGTAACATCACCTACGTCTAGAGGATTGTGTGTCCGGTGAAAAAAAATTTCACTATATAAAGAGTTTAATAATTACACTGAAAGACACTTATTTGGTAGACTCCTTCAGTGACTCATGTATAGTTTCATCTTCAGTTGCAATTTTGGCTCTCCCTAAGTTAGTTCTCTTCACTTCCACGATAACGCGTCTTCAAGCTTTGTATAAGATCCTCCCAGTGCAACGTACTTGTGCTCCTAAGTGTGAGTTCCTCTTACCTTATTAAGCAAGTTTTTTTCAAGCTTTGATTGAGCTTTCCTTAATACTTTTTAATTTTAAAAAAAAAAAAAAAGAAAAAAAGAAAAAGGAAAAGGAAAAAAAGAAAGAAAACTTATCTTGAATTTTCTATGTGATATTTTACGCACACAAATTTAATCAATACATGAAGGTTAAGGCGTAGACGATCCTTAAGCTCAAACTCACAATGCACACTTTTTCAAATAAGGAGACTAACCTTAAAGTTGAATATCTTCGAGGAAAGAATAAATCATCTTTGCAGAGAAAAGGACAGCAAGCCACAAAATTTGCAGAAATTCACTTAACAGATAAGGAAAGAGTATCTTATAGAATCTGTTACTCGTCATATAACATGTTACAACATCTTACATGACATGTTGCGGAACATGTTGCTTAAAATTTATCTGTAATAAAATTAGTCAATCACACTGTAGTAACACTTTTGTATTATTTCATTTTCTCAAGTGTGTTATTATTATGATTATTTTGGTATGATAAGTGAAGTTTTTATATAGAAAATCGGGAGCTTGTGAACCATGATTTGTCTTTGAAATTGTTTTGTTAATAATTAGAAATCATTTGAATTTTGAGTTGCAAAAATGACTTTTATGCCCTTAATATTTTGAGAAGTTCAATTGCAAGAACTTTGTGCATTATTAAAGATATATGATGTGTAATGTTTGTCTACAACAACATAAAGTTAAATCTTATTTATTTATTTATTATTATTATTGGGTTTTTTTTTTTAAAAAAAAATGTTTGAGATCTTGCCGAAGAAAATTCATATGACTTTGTTTCATATGAATATCTATTTTACATTTGTGAATATTTGATGTGAAAGATACAATTGTATAACCAATAGAATATGTCTTTCAAGTAAGACCATCATATTTGTGAATGTTTGAGACAATACATGTGATTTTACACATCTTATTTAGGTGATCATGAAGCTAATTCTATAATCAATTTTTAGTCTCTACTTTTCTCATATTTATCGTAATATCTTACTTGAACAACTTTTTTTAACACAATAAATGTGGGGTATGTGATTTGAACTTGAATATCTAACCTTAAGAAAAGAAGTATACGTCGATCATCATTGAGTTTTGTTCAGTTTAGCATCTTCATAAATATATTTCATTCATGCAATATTCTTGTATACTTTGATCATTATATATGATTGATAAAAGCAGAAACGGTCTCACTTCAAAAAAAAAGTTACTTGTACTAATTTCTTCAAATTACTAATACAACTTAGAAATTATGGTTTGGTCGAACATAAACGAACCTCTAAATTTGAAATTATCCCATTTAGGAGAATCGAATATTCAATGACCCAATCAAAGCATGCATTACATACAAAAGTAAAACTTGAATTATACTAGCTCAATTTTCTTCTTTTCTAATTAATAATTACTATATCAATCACTTTAAGTCTCAAGAAAAATAATTAGGCATCAGTTTCACTTTTCAACAGCAGCATCTTTGAAGTTTCATTGCAGTTTTTAAACATTATTGCCATGCAAATACATAAATGGGGACCTCAACCTTTTGACTTTACCATTTCCATATATTAAAATTGGCAGAGTTGTTTGACAAAAACATCTTCCAAATCAAAATCACACTCTGTTTTGTTTATTCAAACTCTGCTTTTTTTGCCTTTCTTAATTTCTAATTTTTGTTACTTTTCAAAGTGTTGAAACTTTAGAAAAAAATTGGCTCCCCCATGCAATTCCATTTCTACGAGTTAGGTTCACCTGCCAAAGCTATGGAGATTCGAGAATTTCTTTTTCCCCTTTATAAAAAGCCCCCATACTCTGTTTTTCTTCTTCATCAACACTACTTGGAAAGTTGTTACAGAGCTTGTGTGTTCTTGTAGCAATGGCTGATTCAAGATTCGGAGGAGTTTTGATTTTGACTTTGAGTTTGTTTTTGCTCTTTTTGGGCAATGTATCAGCTCAACTTTCTACTGGTTTTTACTCTTCTTCTTGTCCAAATTTGTTGTCCACTGTCAAATCCTCTGTTCGTTCTGCTGTCTCCAGTGAGGCTCGCATGGGAGCTTCCATTCTTCGCTTGTTTTTTCATGATTGTTTCGTCAATGTACTGTTCTCTCATTCTTCTTCAAAAACCCTTTTTGGTTTTGCTCTGATTCTAACTTTTTGAGTTTCAAAGATTGGTTTTTTTAATGATTGTTTGCTTTCTATTGTTCTGCTCTGTTTTTGGAATTTAGGGATGCGATGGGTCGATTTTGTTAGACGACACGTCGAGCTTTACTGGAGAGAAAAATGCAAACCCTAACAGAAATTCTGCTAGAGGCTTTGATGTTATTGATAACATTAAAACTGCTGTCGAAAATGCTTGTCCTGGCGTTGTTTCTTGTGCTGATATTCTCGCAATTGCTGCTCGTGACTCTGTCGTTCTCGTAAGTCGTCGGGCCTTAATTTCAATTTGATCTCTGCTAAATATGTCATATACGAACCAAATTTATAATTTAACCTCTACGACATTTGTAGCTAGGAGGGCCGAGCTGGAATGTTAAGTTGGGAAGAAGAGACGCAAGAACTGCAAGCCAATCCCAAGCCAACAGTGACATCCCCGGGCCAACTTCAACCCTAAGCCAACTCAGCTCTAGATTCAGTGCTCTCGGACTATCTAACACCGACTTGGTCGCTCTTTCAGGTTCATATCTCTTTCTTCTGTAATTTCAACTTTCATTTTAGTAGGTCAAATAGAATAAAATTGAAAATGAATAGACTAATAAACTGTTCTAAAAGTATAGAGATTAAAGTGAACTAAAATAAAAGTTACAAGGAGTTATATCAGCCTAATAACGACGATCACATTGAATAATTGATGTCAGGTGGCCACACGATCGGGCAAGCGCGGTGCACGACATTTAGAGGCAGAATATACAGCAATAGCACAAACATTGAGAGTTCATTTGCAAGAACAAGGCAAAGCAACTGCCCCAATAGCTCGGGAACCGGAGACAACAATTTGGCTCCTTTGGATTTGCAAACTCCAAATTCATTCGACAACAACTACTACAAGAATCTTCTTCAGAACAAGGGCCTCCTACAATCTGATCAAGTTCTCTTCAATGGCGGATCTACGGACTCCACTGTTCGAAATTACGCAAATGCCCCTGCCCGTTTCTTGGCTGATTTTGCTGCTGCCATGGTCAGGATGGGGGATATTAGTCCTCTCACTGGCTCCAATGGTGAAATTAGGAAGAACTGCAGGAAGGTTAATTAAAGTTTAATAAATATACAGACAATGTTGTTTTGTTATGTTCTTGCTTTTTTTTTTTAAGGAAAAGAAGTTGTTTTTCAAGCTTTTATTTTGGGTTTAATGCTTATGATCATTAAAGATCTTTTTAATACTAAGATTATGTACTCGTGTTGTTTTGGCTGTTCGTTTGTAAGTGTTCCTTTCTTTTTAATTGAACTTTTTTATCTTTTCCAATGAGACGAATTTGACCAAGTTCATTTTAATATTTCAAAATATAAAATATTGTAGTAAATACATTTTTTAAAGAGAAAAATTTGGGTGCTCACTGAATACATTTATACGCATGTCAAATATAGTTCAATAAAATGTTGTCACATGACATTTTTATTTTAAAACTAAAATATAAAATAAAATTTATAATTTCTTTTTTGTGTGGTAGAGATATGGAACACAAAAGTTAAATTGTACCTAATTATTAATCTTCTTTAAATAATGTCGATAGTTCTCGTTTTGCCATGCAACATCGTGTCGCTTCCCCAAGAGTTAAGTGCATGCAAATGATACATGTTAAGATTTTTATTGATAAGAAAATTTTTCAAATATAGTATTAAAAAGAACTAGAATGAGATTTAATCTTTTTTAGTGCAAAATAAATAAATAAATAATATAATATTTAGTTAAATAAATTATTAATTAATATTAGAGAAAAAAATTAGAAAAAAATTAATATTAAAGTGAACATAACTTAAATGATATATAATATTAGCGACCAAATTACCTACGGTTTGAATCTTCTCACTCCACTGTTGGTGAGAGAGTTATGGTGAGTTGTTACGATATTTGAATAGTTGAGTGAAGTTGATTATTTTTAGATGGGATGAGAGTGAACATACCGAGATGAATTTGACTTTATAGTTTGTCTTATACATTAAAAATGATACGAGGTTAAATCACATGTTTAATCTTTAAAATTTTATTCTTGTGTTGATAAGATCTTTATTGAACTTTAAAAGTGTGAAATAAATTTTGAAATTTTCAACTTTATGTCTAATAAATTGTTTAAATTTAAAGATGTTAAGCAGAGGAATTAGAGATGGCCACGAGGCAGTACGGGGTCTGGGGATGACTTCCTCGTCCCCCTCCCTACTCCTGATTTCATTTCTCATCACCACAAGGATTGGGGTGAGAATTCTCCTACAAAAATTTGTAGGGATCAGGACAGGGATTCTCTACAAAATTCGCGAGATTGAGTTTTCCATAGTAGGAGTGTAATCAATTTGGTTCAACTTAGTTTGAGCCTCAAATCGAGCCAAATTGATTAGAATATCATACAAATATTAAGAATCAAAATCGAACCATTCAAATCGCTCAAATATCTGTTAGAGCATTTTAGTTTGACGGTTCACTAGTTGTTGAATCCCAATAGTGTTTGACTTGTTGACTCATTGTCTATGTCAAAAGGTGTGCGTGGGAGTTATTGGGCCATCAAATGAAGGTCAGCTCACTTAAAGGTAAGAATTGTCGAGAAAAACAATGTTGATTGTTTTACCAACTTCAAGACACGCAATCTATTGTGGTCTATCGCTCATTATTTTACTATAATTATAAATAAATTTACTCATTTTCTTTTAAATACCTCTTATTTTAATTATCTTGAAATGGTAAAAGCTAAAATAAGAGACGACCCAAACATATATCATATTCATCCTTAGACCTTATTACCTTAAAATAGTAATTGGACCATAGACAGTGTACTTGTAGAAATTTCCCCAAGTGCAAATAATTAAATAACGTTCTCTCTAACCAAACATTAATAACTCCAATTAATATTTCACTTATTAACTATTTGTCTCATCTACAAAAAAAAAAAAATGAAAATAATAGTAAAAATAATAAGAAATAGACAAAAGGCTTTCATAATAGAAGATGCCAATGCTTTAAGCAATCCATGACAGTATTATGACATAGTACCAAATTCCATTAATTAGAAAAGAATCCAATGAAGTTTTCCCATTAATATTAAACTAGAAAGTTTCCCTAGCTATAGGGGTGTGACAATAAGTTAAATGAAATCAAGCCAAAAACCAAATCTATCTGTTAGTTTGTAAAACAAAAGGTCTTGGTATGGGACATATATTACTATAATTCTTTTATATATAAATAAATAAGCATGACTTTCAAATAAATGAGTCTAAGTTTCAGTGGTCTTTTGACTTAGAATATTACCTTTCAAATGACTTCAAATTTATACTTTATCCAAATTCATTTCATACTCTTACAAATATTAATTATTTTATAACGTAATATTAAATTCTCATCAACATATCGATGTTTCTATTAATATTTTTACATGTTTAAAAATTTGACGTAGACATGAGAAAAGTAAATTGATATTTCTAGTATATCGTAAAAGAATTGTTGAAACATAAGAAAAAACGTAAATACAATAAAAACGGGTCCTTGTGAAGCAAAGAGAAAACAGGCTTCATTCAATCAACCCATATTCTTACAGATATTTTGTTGTGTTGTTGAGACAGATTAAGTTAATTAATCACCCCTTAATATAATATATATTAAACAAAACACCGACTAAAACCCCATGCATGTGCAACTGACTATTTATCTAGTCAAAGTCAACCCAAATTTTTCACACTCACACTCCTGTAGACTTACGTTTCCTTTCAGCCGCCACCGTCGACCGTCGACCGTCGCCGATTTTACTTTTCTGTTGCCTCTCTCTTGATATACTTTATAATGCAATCTCTCATGAAGTATTTGGCCTAAAGAATTGGAGTGGATCTCCACTTCTTGGTCG
The DNA here is from genome assembly GCF_009727055.1 of Benincasa hispida. Classification (NCBI taxonomy): domain Eukaryota; kingdom Viridiplantae; phylum Streptophyta; class Magnoliopsida; order Cucurbitales; family Cucurbitaceae; genus Benincasa; species Benincasa hispida. The sequence goes on along the minus strand of NC_052352.1, from coordinate 62,050,970 downwards.
GTCCATTTTTTGTTCCTGGTCTACATTAATTTATCCTCGTAACTTCACAGCTCCTTTATTTAGGTTAAAGAGTTGAGAACTCCACTTTTTGTTGGTCCAGAAATTCGTGGTCTTACGACTATAAAAAATTAACTTTATATCTTATTAATTTCTTACACTGTGGATCTTAGAAGTTTTCACAACTCTTCAAGACTTCACAATTTCTTAGAGGACGTTTGAGGTAATGAGTTAGTTATTATAGTTGGGTTATGATAGTTTGTGTTTGGGGTGTAAATTGTTTTAGTTGGAGTTATAATAGTATGTGTTTGATGTGTAAACTATTTTAGTTTGAGAAAAAAATAGTAAATACTGTAGCAAATAATAAAAAAAATGGTGAATGTAAAATAGTAAAAACTGTAGTAAATAGAGATTTTGAAAATAGTATTGATTGTAACTAATTGAAAGTTTTGAAATAGTTTTTACTTTAGCAAAATGTGGTTATTATATATTTTGATGATAACTCTTGCCCCAGATATCCCCTTAGAGATCACAACTCCACCCACATTGCTTCAAGCATCTCTTCAATGTTTTTTTGAAAAAGCAAAAGAGATCAAAGGGTCTACTAAGACATCTTAACTAGGTTGACACCTCTCTAGTACCATCATCACGTCCCAAGACCAAAAGTGAATTCATTAAACGATGGAAAGATACAAAAACGAGCTAGAGAGAAGCCCGAAAGTTTGTTACAAGAATGTTGTCTAGTTGAGCGATATAGAAGTAATGCTCTAATTACAAAAAAGGGCATTTTTGAAGCACCAAAGAGTCGCAAGATTGAGCACATCTTTCCAAAATATGATTTGCAATGTTGCCACCGTTGGTGAAAATTCGATCATTTGGTTCCATCAAAATACACCAAAGTATTAAACGAAAACATCTTCAATGTTAAACGCAAATGGGGAATATGAATAACATATGGTTGCACACAAAAGAACAAATTAAAAGAGAAATTGTAGAGTTGTTTTTTAACCTAACCACAGGGTGAGATTGAGATAGAGTTTTCAAGGTTGAGAAGTACTTTTTGACACATAATTAGAAATACATTTGGTTGAATTATTTTCCTAATAGTGTTTAGCTAAGTTTGGTAGTAAAATAGTAATTAAGATCAGAAATCAAATCAAAAGGTAATTAAAATAATACTAATTAACTATTTTCATTCAACATATATATTCATATCAAATGACGAGACATACTAGAATAATTATTTTAACCAAAGTAGGAAATATGTTGAGTTGTTGAGACAGGGTTAATTAATTCAGACGCAGTAATAGTAGTGATAATGGGAGGAGAAAAGATGGACAACGAAGAAGGAGGTGGCGGCGGAAGAGAAAACGGAGGCGGTTGAGAATGCGGTGGAGTCGATGGAGCTGCAGGTGGCGTTGCGGCGGTGGAAATGAAACTAGCAATGTGTGAAGAAGAGGAATTAGGAGAATGGATATTATTGATGGGGTGATGAGTAAATTTGTAATTGAAAATTTGAGTAGTGATGGCATTAAGGTCAGATTGTAAGGTATGAAGTTGATGTTGAAGAGCAGAAATGGCACCCATGCAACCGTATACAGGATCTCTCAGCCTTAGATTTGCTTCGTATACAAGACTGTTTGCTGCATCCGCTCTTTGACTCTCTGGTACCTCCTACAATAATATAAAATTCACTTTATAACTCGATATAATATATGATATTATACTTATTACGACCTTAAATTTTTAAGATAGTGATTATTTATTCTTATACTTCAACAAAATTATATGATTGACCAACGATTTTTTGAAAATTATTTATTCATCATGGTATTTAAACACAATTATTTTCTTATTTCAGAGTTTTGTTTGAATTTCGAAAATAGTCATAAAACCTAGTGAAAATAGTGTTGATCAACAAGTTTAATTTTAAATACTTAAAATCAAATGTTATCAAGTGCGACTTAAAGTTTTTATTTATTGTTTCTCATTTTATCTACTTTCATAAAGAAAAACAAAACTGTGTTTGGGTAATTGTTTTTTTTTTTCTTCTAAAAAATCTTGGAAGTCATTTTTAATTATTTTTCTTTTCTCTGTAATTTTAAATAAAAAAGTAAACAATTTACGTGAAAATAAAATTTTGAAATTAAATATAAAAAATTGTATGTTATATTTATTTTTAAATATTTATCATACATATTTAAAAAAAAAAAAAAA
>NC_052352.1:61978644-62048741 GCF_009727055.1 Benincasa hispida | reverse complement strand
TCTTGTTTCTCAAAAATTGAAAACAAACCATAGGAAACCGAAAGGATGGATTTTTTTAACATAATTGAAATAGGAAAATTCGAATCATGAACCTCATAATTTCTAGCACACTCAGATGTCAATTAAGTTATACTCGATTTGACAAAACAATATTTTATCATACCCACAATCAATAATTGGATACCAAATAGGGTCTTGTAATTTTAAAATGAAGTTTATTTTCTCTCAATTTTCTACCAAGATTTTCTTTTTTCTAAAAGAATTGAATTCTAAGCCAAATTCAATTAAAAAAAACAAAATTTTAAAACTTTGATTTGATTTTTGAAAATATTGATTGAAAAAAATAGTAAACAATAAATTTAGAGAGATTTTAATTTTTAAAAACTAAAATAAAGAATTATTAAATGAAACCTTAATTTTAACTTTCATTTTAATGCCACGCCAAATATTTATATTTTTTATTTTTTAAGAAATGCCATGCCAATTATTTTGAACGGATGGAATTTAATGATATAATAGACAAAATTTAAAATTGAGAGTACATTGTAATTCTTTTTAAAAATAGAAGTACTAAATTATTAGCTAGACAAAACTACAGTAAACTAGATCTACCATTCCTGTTCATGTATTTTAAATTTATATATAGTACGTAGCACAGTCAAATTATATAGGGTGAAAAATAAAAGTTAGATCTATTCTTATTAATTTAATATACCTATCTCTAGATCTATGTATACAACTTGCCGAAATTGGTAATCAGCAGATTCAAAAGGCAATTATTGAGACCAAAGAAGAGAAAATTCTTTTTTAGGGTTTTTACCATTAACTTAAAATAGATGTAATCTAAGATGTATCTAAATATTTCTAACGTAAAAAAAATTAGTGGCATGAAATTACGTAAGAGAAATTTGATTAGGGTTCTTACCATAAGCATCTTCGCGACGTTGCTGGCACCAAAAACCTTATGAACCGAAGCGAATTTATGGGGTTCATGTGGAGAAAAATAAGGAGAAAATGGACATTCTTGAGCACACCTTCTTCTTAAAAGCTTACAAGCTGCACATGGTGTTATTGTATTCAAAGTCCCAGTTGGACTCAAAATGTATCTTCTTCCCATTAATGAATCATAAAAACCTTGATCAATTTCCCTCTTTATCTTCTTCCCTATCTCATCCACCCGTTGCAATTCTCTGCTAAACTTGAAAATCAAAATGAAAATCAGAATATAAGAATATTATTTGATAAATTGGGAATTAATTCATTCTTTGATTACCTTTCTCTTGACATTCAAGCAATTCAGTTTGAAGATTTTTGAGAAGAAGAAGAAGAAGAAGAAGAAGAAGAAACTTGGAAAAGAAAGGGAGTGTACTTAAAAGGCAAGATATACAGCAAATAATAATAATTAACAATAAAAAGGTTGTATTGTATGTTAAGAAAGAAGAGCTAAAAAGGTGAAAATATGAATGGGACTGGTGAAGTTCTTAAATGGGAAAACTTGAGAAAGATAGAAGAAAGGGGGAATTTTGTTTGATATTTGGGGTGAAGGTTTTTCAGAGAAATTTGAAGGTCTTATAACCAAAGAAATGAATATACATATATAATTGTAATTATTAATATTATATATATTATGACTGCACTCTCACGTGTGGCTTCTTAAATGCATTTTGACTTTGGAACCATGTGAATCCTTTGCTTTCTTTCTCTAAACAAATTAAAAATACATCCCCAAATTAAATACTCTTTCATTTCACACAAGTTTTCTAACATATATATAAATAGTTTAATAAATGTAAACTTTTGATCTAGAAGAGGGACATAACTAGCTACTAATTAAATCAATAATAATAATAATAAAAAAAAAACTAGCTACTAATTAAATACTTTTGTTTGTGTTTTTAAAATTTTTTTAACTTTATTTCTGAAATATAAACCAAACGTATGTAATTGGTAATGATACAATGAAGTTATCCTTGATTGCATTTCGATGATAAATAAATGTACATTTGAAAAGTTGAGACAGACCGAAATACTTGATTGAATGAAGTTAATCTCTCGATTAATATACATAGTTTAATCAAATATTAGTAATTTAGTTAAGCACCTAATGTAAAAGATGTTTTTAGCTACTACTTTAATTTAAAAACTATATATATTGCTTTAAAGGTGGGAAAAGGTTTTATATACATATATATATGAGATCCATAGTCAAACATTTTTATGATTAGTAAACATTTTTATGATTAGTAAACATTTTCAAGTGAGCATTTTTGTGTGATAATACAACTGTTGGAGAAAAAAATAATTTAATCAGCTTTCTACTCATTACCTAAAACTAAAAGACAAAAAATCTCTCTCAACTTTTAAAGGATGTTTCAATGACATACAAAATATATATATATATTACTACAGTATAATTGACTAATTTTATTATTGAAAAAAATTGAACAACATAATTTACAACATGTCTTGTATTATATCAGTTCAGTAAAATATTTCGTATTGTGCAAATTCTGCCTGAGGATCGTTACCTTCTATGTTGATATGTGCAGTGCAGATTTGGTGATTTGTTTTCCTATCTTCAGCAACATGTCCTATATGATGTCTCAGAAGATGTTATATGACAGACAATAGATTCTACATATTATTTTTTCCTTATCTATTAATGTGATTTTTCAGATTTTATGATCTGCTTTTTTTTCTTCATGTATGATTTATTCCTTTCTTGAAGATCTCTTCTCAAAGCTAACCATATATATTGTGGTCTTATTTCTTTTTTTTTAAGGGTTAGCATCTTTATTTGGAAGAGTGTAAGGTGTCAATGGTTTGTGTTTTTGTTCAAAGTAAAATACCTGAATACATTGTTTTTAATATGTGTGTACCTCATTGTTGAGGATGTTGTCAATCGTCTTCTAGATTAGGATAGAGTGTAATCCTTGTATGTATATCACTGTGAGTGAACATTTATCTCATACTTAGGAGGAGCCTAAGTTCCATTGCATTGAGAGGATCTTATACTAAGCTTGGGAGAAACTTATTCATGAAGGTGGGGAGAGCTCACATATAGGGGGAGCCTAAGTATGGTGTATAGAGGGGATCTCATAAAAAGCTTGGGAGAAGCTTTATTGGGGAAATGAAGGGGGTTCAAATTTAGGGGAAGCCTAAGTTGAAACTAAAGAGTTGTACGTACATTACTAAAGAGGTAGTCTATCAAATAAGTACTTCACTGTAATTGTTAAACTCTTTATATAGTGATTTTTTTTCCTACCAAACACAAATCCCTCGACGTAGATGATATTGCATCGAACTGGGTTACCAATCTCTATGTCTCACTATCTCTTATCTCTACTGTTAGTACTTAGTATTAAGTTATTATATTTATCAATCATCACGTTATAACACCGTATTTGACTTTTGTATTATGTATTAGATTATTTTATTTCTTTCAATATCTCATAGACATTTGAATTATCAAATGATTTTGCGTGTCTAAAAGAATTTATAACCTACTTGACAATTTTAAAGATTAAGAAACCTAGCTTTTATACATCAAATTGAATTTTGTATTAACAAAATCATACGTATATTTTAAAGTTGAAGAACCTATTATGACCAACCATCCTAAAAAAGTTTTGTTTTGCCTAAACTCGTAACAAAAACAAGCTTGTGCTAATTGAGAAATACATATTAAAGTAGTGACATTATCAAACAAAGCAAAGCTTTTATTCACTTGGTGGGTTCGTAGTAGTTTCTTGTCAAAATCAAAATCCCACAAAAAATGGTTTCCTTTTCAATATTTTGATGATAATGGTTTTGATGAAGTTGTGATTCTTGGTGTGTGTCCACAAGAGATCATCCACCAAAAGACTCAACATTTGTCACTCACATGCGTGTGCAAGAAAAGGACTTAACACCCTTTTCTCAAAACACAACAATAAAACACTAAATCATATATTTCTAAGAACATAATACAAGATAGCTCATTAATTAATTAATTACTTGATGATAATGGATAAATTTACACACATAGTTTCTGATCTTTTCTGACCCACCACCTACATTATATATTTTTCATAAATGTATAAATTTAATTGAGCTATATGATTTTTCAGATTAACTTTATTTCTTATCAAATGAATAATGTTGGGTTTTAATTTACTTGTTTACTTAGGTTTGTGAATTTGAGGAGGGTTATGTCAAAGTGGGTGGCGAAAAGGAGAGAGAGAGAGGGAAAAAAAGGATATTATAGATTAGAGTAATTGCAATCTAATGGGTGTCGCACTTTGAGGGTTTTTTTTTTTTTTTTTTTTAATATCAAGTTAATAATTAAGTGTATAGCAACATTCTTAAATAATTGTAAATATAGCAAAATCTATTAATGATTGATTCTATCGTTGATAGATTCCTATCAGTAATAGACTTTATCACTAATAAGCTCCTATTAGCAATAATATAGTATATCACTAATATACTTCGAGAACTAAATATAAATTTTATTATGTGTAAATTCTTTTATATTTCGTATTGTATATATTTACAATTGTCCCTGTAAATTATTATTATATATAAGTTAAATTGTAAATTTGGTCCTAATGGGTTTTGAGAGTAGAATTCATTCTCTATGGTAACCTCATAAATAGTTCCCATAGTTTGATAAAATCATCATAAATAATTCTTCTGGTAAGGACTATTAATTTATGAAACTTTTATAAAATCATTTCGATTAAATTCTAATTATAAACTTTAGGATTGTTTTCAAATATAGGAAAATCAACCAAAATATTTACAAATATAGCACAATTTCATTATTTATTTGTGATAGATTACTATTTGTGTCATGATAGACACAGATAGTAATCTATCATTGTTTATCGTAGATAGACTGTGATATTTTATTATTATTCGTAAATATTTTCAGTAATATATGTATATAGGATTTTAAGGGGAGGGGAGGATTTAATTATATTATATTGTGAATATGATATAATAAATAGTATGCTTAAACTGTAAGGAAATATAGCACCATCCCTTCTTGTTTGACCCGTATTTTGAGCCTTACAATTCGCTACCTTGTTCTCTCTCTCATTCCCCAAACCTAACTTTCTCACTCATCTCTCTCTCCTTATAATTATTTACTCTTCATACCCAACCCTAGATGCTGCCATAAATAAATATTTGGTTCGGAATTTTGTTCGGTTAAATTATAAATTTGGTCATGTGCATTCTGAACACGTATCATTTGATCAGATAAACTTTTATTTTTACGTTGTGTTATCATTTACATATGTCGATAATATATTGAGATGTGTTATATGTCTATTAGTCAAATGTTTGAGTTTGTCTCACGTCACGACAATTTAGACTATTTTTTAATAGATATACCATGTTGGCATATATTTATATCTATATAAGGAGAGGATTTTTAAATTTCATTTTTGTACTTAACTTTTTTCATAATGACTATTTAACAATATTGTAGGAGTTTAAACACAAGATTGTTTGTTATCTATTCTGATACCATGTTAAATTATTGATTGACTCAAATGTTAAAACTAGCCGATGAAGTTAAAGTTTATATAATCATCTAACAGACCTTTACATAAAAAATACGTTTGAATTTTTAGCCAAATTAAAAAATAAAATTACTTTTTTTTATTATTTTTAAAACATTCCTACAAAGAAATAAAAATTAATAAATACATAGCACTTTCAAATTATAAAAACCATAAAGAATAAAACCAAATAGTTGATTTATTTCCTAGAACAAAAAATCAGATATTAGGGCATTAATTAGTTTAGTTTTTCCTTGGCCATGTTGCTATAAACTAAATGAATTTTAAAACACAACTTTTAATTGACATCGACGTGTACTATTAATTATAAACGGAATATTTGGAATAAGGAATTGCTTATTATAGTCCTAGGTTATCATAGTTAGATTATAATAGTTTCTGTTAAGGTGTAGATTATTTTAATTTGAATTATAATAATATGTGTTTGAGATGTAAACTATTTTAATTTGAGAATGAAATAATAAATACTGTAGTAAAGAATTAAAAAAATGATAAATGTAAAATAGTAAATAGTAAAAGCTAGCAAATGAGGATTTTGAAATAGTGTTGGCTGTAACTAATTGGGGACTATAAAATAGTATTTACTGTAGCAAGAGATGGTTATTATAGTCTTAGGATAGTTCTTACCCCAAACACCCCCAAATATGAGGTTCAAATTCTCATCACATTATATATCAATTATTTTTCTTTTAACATTTGTATTTATTGTCTTCTATTGATAGTTTCAACAATGACAATTTATCATTTTCCATCTAATTCAAACTACGAATTGTAAAATATTTGTTCCAAATTCAGCATAAAAATTCAACGATTTGAGAAAATGAGATTTTTAAAAATAGAAAAATAAGAGAAACTATTTACGCGATATAGTAAAATTTAATCATTTTAGACTTCTATCAATTTCTATCACTGATAGACACAGATAGACTTCTATCAGCCTCTATAAATGATAGACTTCTATCAATTTTTATTAATGATAAACACTGAAAGAAGTCTATCAACGTCCATCAATATATATTTTTTTTAACTATTTCTCTAAATAGTTTGATATTTTTTTTATGGATGAAAATTTCCCTTTTAAGAAATCAATAATCTTATTATAAACTTATGGAAAGAATGCCATAATTTGGTGTATCCTTTTTTTACAACTCATTAGTAGGTTAACGCTATTAATTTATTTCCTTTTTTTTTTCTTTTTTTAATTTTTCATCATTTTGTGGTAATTTCATAATAGTCTGGTCACAATTTCTTGACATAATTTGGATAAAATAATTGCTTGTTCTTACAGTTATGAAATAAAGTTGAATTATGGCCCTTAAATTTTAAATCTAGTATATATCTAATATAAAACAGCAGTAACATGCATGCTGTGTGTACAATGTATTTTCTTGCTAATTAAAATAAAGTTTAATACTCTAGCAATAGTTAGCTTATAATTTTGTCGAACTCTAGAAGAAAGATGAGGGTTTTGAGAGTTGTTTGTGGAATGAGCTAGCAAAAGCCACTTTCTTTTTGAAGTATTTATATAAATAGTTTAAGTGAATATATTAGATATTTGTAGATTTATCTAATATATTGTAAATAAGAATAAACATTATACATTCTTAATGAAATATCTAATAAAAGATGTGTCCCATATGTGAGCCAAACATACAAAGAGGTATTTATTTAGGTTTAAGGAATTCTTCCTTTAGATAAGAATAAACAATGAAAAATCTATAATATTTAGAATCCAAAAAAAGATCTCATGTCTATAAATAGAAGGTGTGACTCCATATGTGAGCTAAGTGTCACAATCGCTCTTTCGGAAGCTTCTCTTAGCGATTGTGCGGCACTTGTTCCCACTCACGAACAAGTCAGCCAACTCGATTACGGACTGCCGATGGCACACCGAGTGCTTCTTGCAACCTCCACCCCCGTTTTAGGGAAAACGGGTTTAGAGAAAAGGTTTTCGTAAGAAGATTAGTGAGTGTGAATAAAGAAAGAAAGATTGTAGTAGACTAGAAAGCAATAAGCAACAACAACGGCTTTATAGAGTACTACTCCAAGTATGAGGAAATGATGGTTAGTCTTATCCCCATATAGTGCATTCTGAACAAAAAGCCAACTGGCGCCCTTGCATATGCAAAAGGGCGAGTGGTCACTTACAATGAAAATGTAAAGAAAGCAAGCTAACTAAACTAATACAATACAGGATATGAAAGTAAGCTAGAAGGGGGTTGGATTGGGCATGCGGCCATGGGCAACAGGCCCTGGACAAGCATGACCGTTACATTCTCCCCCACTTAATTGGTTGACGTCCCCGTCAACCGACCTTGTTCAAAATCTGCGATGGCTAGAGCTGTACTCTTCAAGTCTTCGGCTCGCTCCCAACTGATCTCTTCGTCGGGGAGATCCTTCCATTTCACTAAGAACTCTGTCAGTTCTCGTCTGGGTCTTTCAATACGGCGCGTACGTTTATCCAGGATTTGTGCAACTTCTTTCTCAGCAGAACTCTTCATCGTCACCGGTGGGCGCCTTAGCATGTTTCGCTGTTTATCCTCGGGATCGGGATGATAGGGCTTCAGGATACTCACATGGATGACAGGATGAATCTTCATCCATGAGGGTAACTGAACCCTATATGAGGTTCTCCCGACCTTCTCAATTACCTCCACTTGGATCCTTTCATATTTCCTTACTAGCCGTTGGTCTCTCTGGCCTCCGGAAAACGAAACTGTTCCGGTCGTAGCTTGATCAGACCTTGTCCTCAGCTTGAAACTCAAGGCCCTCCGCTTCTTATCAGCCCACTTCTTCATCCTCTTCGATGCTCTTTCTAGGTAGGCGCGAGCGATCTCAGAGGTTTTGCTCCACTCTTTAGTGAAGTCATGTGCCTGAGGACTTTTGCCTGCATAAGGGTGGTCCACCAAGTGTGGCATGAAGTGGCTGTCTGCCGCACACCACTTCGAAAGGGCGTTTTTCCGGTCGCGGAACTCTGTTGGTATTGAAGCTGAACTGAGCCACATCTAACAATTGAACCCAGTTCTTCTGTCTAGCGTCGATAAAGTGACGCAGATATTCCTCGAGCATACTGTTGAAGCGTTCCGTCTGACCGTCAGTTTGGGGATGATAGCTAGAGGAGATATTCAGTGATGATCCCAATATTCTGAACAATTCTGTCCAGAATGTCCCAGTGAATCTTCGTCGTCCCGATCGCTAACAATGCTCAGGGGACACCCATAATTTCACTATATGTGTTAAGAACAGCTGAGCAGTCATCACGGCTTGTGCACATTTTCGGCGTTGGGACGAACGTGGCATATTTCGAGAACCGGTCGATGATACAAGGAATCGATTCAAACTCTCCCACCTTGGGCAAATGGGTGATGAAGTCGAGAGAACACACTCTCCACGGTCTAGAGGGCACAGGTAGGGGTTCCAGCAGACCCGCTAATTTCGCCCTTTCAACTTATCTGCTTGGCAGACAAGGCAAGTCTTGGTAAATGCATGACATCGTCTCGAAGACTGTGGCCAATAGTAGCCTTGCTTCAGAGAAGGGCATAAGTCCTCTGCCAACCATTTATTGTGTCCGCCCACTGGTGTGTCGTGACACTCCTTCATCAGCGACCTTCGTAACTCCCCGGATCTGGGGATGTAGAGGCGAATTGCCTTTGTGTGTATAGTAGATCATCTTCCACCCAGAACTGGCGTAATCTTCCCCTCTCTGGCCAACTGTAAGATGGCCTGCGCGCGCTGTGTCATTTGTCAAGTGAGTTTTGACAGTTTCTCGTACTGTTGCACTCAACGTACTTGCTTGTAGGCGGGCGAACATGCACAGGGCGGCATGTTCGCTCTTTCGGCTAAGACATCAGCCGCTTGGTTGCTTTTCCCCGATCTATGTTCGAACTGGAAGTCTGTATTAACTTCTGCTCAACAAATTACTCCTCTGCCTACCGTGTCTGAATAAATTCGACAGACAACATAATTATCTGCGATGATTTTTGTGTTGAAGGCACAAGTGAACAAAATAGTGAAGTTGTTTGTCACACGGTCGGTTGAAACCTCTCAGCGGAAACTTCCTGAATTCACGTCTCCCACTCAAGAGTACTTACTCTGTGCGTCCATGCCCATCGTAGACAGTAAACTACTGCTACACGGAGCATCTCTTTCTCGCGAGGTCAAAATCCATCACCGCTCCAACCAAGTCCACCACAGTTCAGGCCGATTTGGCATTTCAATTAGTCTATACTCTTATATTTTGAGCACGATGGAGCCACCACATCAAGCAACGCGGTGGGTGTCCGTCTTGAGTAGATGAACACCGCCCACAGCGCGTAAGTCAGAAGCGATCAGTCCTCTTACCCCTCATAATCGGCCTTAGGGTTCACTCGGCGAATTATCCGAAGACCGGCGCCCATCAATTCATCACTCTATCCTCTCTAAAGGCGGTGCTCTGCAACACAGTTTCGCCCATAAGCGTTCGCACGATTCACATTTTTTCTGGTTAAATTCCGGTTCTTCAAACTAGTTGGCGAGACAGTTACCACTGCCTGTTGCTGTCTCCGTTAGAATCCTTTATATCGACCGACAATTCACACCTGAGTTAGACACCTTGAGGCTAAAGTGCCAGCAGAAGTGAATTCGGTACAGGTATTTTCGGACGCGTTCACAGATGATGGTACCCTCTGTGAAGTCCAGAATCTTGGCTCTTTCAAAGCTTATACAGCCACTCTTTGCCCTACCACTTCGCCAATTACCTCTATACATACCTTACGGCATCACTCAAGTCACTATTGACCGAGTAGGGGTGAATCGACAGACCGGAAATACGTATAGTGTATGCGCCCTTACCCATTTGGACCAAATGGAGGGCTAGCCTTCTCTCTCCCACCCTTTGTAACATACTTAAACTTATCTATCTTCCCTCAGCTTTTTCAAAGACTAGTTGGAGGGTGATGTCTAATGGTCCTACCAGCGAGGCACTATAGACCACAAATGTCATCAAGATACACTACGACGAATTTGTCGAGGTATTTCCGTGAAAACACCTTGGTGTTCATTAGGGTACAGAAACGTTGCTGGAGCAGCATTGGTGAGTGCAAAAGGCATCACGAGGAATTCGAAGGCTCCGCTATCTCGTGACACAGGTCGTCTTAGGTTCGTCTCCTTCAGGCAATTCGAACCTGATAATATCCAGACGTAGGTCCAGCTTTTCGAGAAATACTTCAGCTACCGTCGAAGCTGATCAAATAAGTCAGTGTTGATTAGGAAGGGGGATATTTGTTGCGGATTACGTTGAGCTTATTCCAGGTCCCGATAAGTCCGATGCACACACCGGAGGCTCCCATCCTTTCTTCTTCTTGGAACAGTACTGGGGGCTTCCATAAGAAGCCTCCTCGCCTGTCTCTAATAATCACTGGCGCTCTAACAATCTGTACAGCTGAATCAGCTCAGCCAGATTCTGGCGGGTAGGCATCCAATATGCGATTCTGTGGCAGGCGGCTTTGTCCCTGGCAACAAGCTCAATCTCATGGTAATTCCCCTTCATGGGGGGTAAGGACTTGTGGGCAAGCTTTTCGGCATGACGTCCGATACTCTTCAAGACAAATAGAACGTCTTGGGGATCTTCCTCTTCAGTGGACTCAACTGACTCTCTATCGGGATGGCCAATGAACGTGGGTTCGTCGTGGGCCAGCCCCTCTTCAATTGGAGGGCTGAGATCATCCTCACCCATTTGGCTGCTTGATACTGGCTTGGACTACGGTCCGGTGGTAGATCCAGTAATCTCGAGGTAATGACCAAGCATTTGGCGAGGGGCATTGGTATGACTTTTATGTTCAAGCAGAAATTCCATCCCCAGTACCCACGTCGAAATCATCCATCTTGCAATTACGAAGTCACGAAGCCCTTCCAGTCTCCTAACCTTCACCGGAGTTCTCTTCGCCTATCCCCGTAATTGGTAGGGCTGCGGAATTCGCGACTTTCATCTTCCCTGATTCTCTTTCCCAATTCAAGTTCAGACGACGAGCTTCCGTTTCAGCCATGAAGTTATGGGTAGCCCCAGAGTCAACCATAGTGGTTTTGGCCGATCTTTGTTGACCCAAGCGTTAACATACATGAGACCTTTCTCTAGTGGCTCCCGTCGCCTTTCCCATATTCTTTGCGAGTGTCAGATAGGAATTTCAATGCCCCCATCTCGGATTCTCAATTTCAGCGTTGCTCGGTTACCGTCTCCTCCAGTTCAGCTTGTCTTCGGAGTGTAGAGGCTAATGTGTGCTTGAAAAGCATTGAACGCCGTTATTTGGACATTCGCCCGCCGTGTGGCCTCTCTACATATGAAACAAGACAGGGGCCGATTGTAATTGTTATGCTGTTGTGGCGGGGCCCCGCCAGTTGTTTCCTGATCTCGATTGGGACGATTTATACGGTCCCCCCTGGGTTCTTTTGTCTCCTCCCCCAGGTCTTCTGAGGACTGGAACGGCTATTTCTGTTTCCCCCATTGAGGAGGAATTTGATGTCTTCACTACAATCTTGTGAGTTCAGTGCTAAGGTCGTATAGCCGTTTAGTCACTGCCGCGGTAGGCAAGAGGGAGATCCTGTTTACTCTCTGTTTCGTATAGATTTTCGAGTTTCGCCCACCGGTTTCAGCCTTCCACAAAGCAAAAAACCTTTCGCTTTTCAGACATATTCTCGTATGGTCCAACATGGAGTCCTGCAAACTGTTTTACATAGTCCCTGATGTTACCTGTCTGCTTTAGCTCTCGGAGTTTTCGTCGAGCCAAGATCTCGACATTTTCAGGGAAGAGACTTCGTAACGAATTCTTGTTTCAATCTATCCAAGGTATCAATAGGTGCAGCGTCCTTCCTGGTATGTCTGTAAACACGTGATCTCCACCACAGTTTCGCATCTTCAACTAGATGCATCGTTCCATTGTGACTTTCGACTCTTCAGTACTGTGTTCGTCGCCTAATAGATAGTCCAGGATATAGCTCTCAAAAGTCGAAGATAAAATTTTCCAGGGCTTTCGCTTCTCGCACCCCACAGAAGGGTTTCGGTTCTGGGATTTTTATTCAGCTCACTGCCATTGCTCCCCCAATCTGACACCACTCCGGAATCTTCTCCATTATTCTTAGGAACGATAATCGTGTAAAGGCATGGGCTTGCACTTAATTTTGGCATGAGGGAAGGAGAAGATTCACAGAGTTTTTTGAGAATCATTCTGCAAAAACAGATAAAAAGTGAATTAGAGAGAGAGACGAGGATCTTTCTCTCTCCTATTCCCATTTGTTACGTGAGAGAAGGAGAGCAATCAGAGGTTGACGGGTTGAGGGAGTTATCATTCTCTCCTCTTAAACTTCAAAAATCAAATTCAAATAATTTGAATTTTGAATAATAATAATAATAATAAATATATATATTAACTAACTTAATATATATAAACATCAAACTATATGTTATACCACATATAACATATAACTTATAGTTTACATTATATCACATATAATATAACCTATAGTTTTTATATAAATCACATTAATATAATTTAATATTTGAATCACATTCAAATAACAACCTCTCTCATAAAACTATATAAATTTAATATGAATCATATTTATATTAATTTTAATATGTAGTTTTTATATGAATCATATTCACATAATTAATATTTGAATCATATTTAAAATATTTATTTCTCTCATAAAACTATATAAATTTAATATGAATCATATTCATAGGATTAATATTTGAATCATATTCAAATACTTATTTATCTCATAAAACTGTATAAATTTAATATGAATTATATTCACATTAAATTTTAACTATGAATCATATTCATATGATTAATATTTGAATCATATTTAAATATTTATTTCTCTCATAAAATTATATAAGTTTAATATCCACATTAAATTTTAATATATAAATCATATTCATATGATTAATATTTGAATCACATTCAAATATTTATTTCTCTCATAAAATCATATAATGTATCAACATACATTATATTATATAATGAATCTATATACATTATTTAATTATATCTTATACAATTAATTCTCTTTAATTAGTTTAAACAATTAAAATTAAACCAAAATTAATTTGATTATCATCAATCCTCATTGAGCTAACAATGGGACCTTATGGACCTACAGATTGAAGCTTCAATGATACGAGATTAATTGATTAAACTCTTTTAATCAAATTAATCAACATTCATTAACTGTTGATCACTCTACTAAAGACCGACAATTGAACTCTTCGCACTATAGATATATTTATGTGTCTATTGGATATAATAATCAACAGTGCATTGACCCTTCACTAATTGCTCAGAAGTACAATTGGATCAAATTACCGTTTTACCCTTGTAGTTACATCTAACTCCTTAAGTACCACTGATCCCTCTAATGAACAATTAGTCATAGTTCAACTATGATCAAACCCCTCTCGGGACAGGAGAGGGTGAGGCGCTTCATTGTTCAAGCCCCGGAATCAGTCTTAAGGGAGCAATTTATCTTCTTACACTAACTATAAGGAATGAGTGAATTCCTTGTTGTGTAATTGTGTTTCCAACTCCCAATCAGATGAATCTCCAAAATAGTAGACTTACTTAGTCAACGAATTTGGCCACTCTCATCCATACAATCAAAGGACCGCCCTTATAGGTAAGAGTTCACAACTCACTCAGGATTAAGGTCAAGTCACCTATGGTCATCTTGGTGAAATGTAAGTCTTTTCTAGCAATGACGTTATAAAGAGAGATTTAGCATTTCGTGGTCCGGTCTTTATACAAACTCTTTCATATAAGATACCCTGCTTCTTGTCTCTACAAGAATGACCAGGATCAGATCATTTGTAATGCTTTACAACAATTGTAACAACTACAAAGCGGGCCATATCAATAGTGTTACCAGGATATGACACCCAATCTTATCTATATATATAGTTCATTTAGGTTATCACTTAAACACGATCCACCTGTATGTCTCCATATACATATTTAAGTCACACCAGATAACCTTAGATCTTAGATTAATGGATTATCACACAAGTAATATAAAATTAATCAACCATTGATTCGACTAACATAAAACTATGAGGTTTTAAGGCATATACCCAACAAATCCCTCTCATGCCAGTGATAGAGCGAGGCTTCATTTTTCAAGACCCAGAATCAGCCCTTAAGGGAGCAATTCATCTACTTATCCTAAAGATAGGAAGGAGTGAATTCCATCTAATGTAGCTATGTTCCTAACTCCCTGCTCGGACAAATCTCCAAAACGGTAGACATATTGGGTCGATGATACTGGTCATTTTCACCCGTATAGATCAAAGGACTGCTATTATAGACAAGAAATCATAACTCACTAAGGATTGAGGTCTGATTACCTATGGTCATCCTATGAAATATTAATTTCTTCAATTAACAGTGTTATAAAGAGATACTAATCATTTTGCGGTCCAATCTTATACAAACTCTTTGTATGGATACCTCCACTCGCATGTCACCACACGAACGACTAGGTTCACATCGTTTGTAACACTTTACAATTTTTGTAACATTTATAAAGTGGGTCATATCCGCATTATTACCAAGATAAGACATCCAATCTTATCCATATACTACAGACAATTTAGATTATTACTTAAACATGATCCACAACCACCACATCTGTAGTATTACCAGGATAAGACATCTAACATTAACATTTATACTTATCAAACTTTGTCTTTATATTCATAGCCACCATATTTAGAATATAGTTGGTATTGTTGCTCTATTTATTTAAAGCAAACTAAATTTTATTAATTTCCTTACTGTAACGACCCGACCCCCTAAGACTTAAGTTAAATCGTTACTAAATACATGCATGCATGAAACTCAAAACGACACTCGGTTATGGCGAAATAAATGCTAATTAAATAAGGTAAGTTCGAAAGACTTTCATTAAATTCAAATACTAAAACAATAGTAGGGTATCCATAAATCATAAAGGATAATAAATAAGTCTGAAAAATGATTCTTAAAAGTAAGTTTTAAACATCAAAACTAAGAGTTAGAGAAACATGAAAAGAACTCTAAATCTTATGATGCGGAAGCGTAAAAACTAGTCCCAGTGGCTCGATAACGAATTCCGCTTGTACATCGCCGATGCATCTCTACCTTTATCTGAAACAAAAACATAAGAAAGAATGAGTATAAAATACTCAGTAAGTAACCCCACTATTGGGGTCAGGCTGGGCATCTATGTCCTTTAGATACCCACCTCTGGTGAAACATATAAATTGCTCTAGTCCTCATGGGACACATATACACATGAAATAAGAAGAAGACTGAGTCCTATCCTACTGTAGTTAAGTATGCCCACTACTTCTGATGAATCTCGAAGGAGACACAAACTGGTGAATCCCGAAGGAGACATAAACTGGTGAATCCCAAATGAAGCATAAATAGGTGAATCCCGAAGGAGACACAAACTGGTGAATCCCGAAGGAAACACAAACTAGTGAATCCCGAAGTAAACACAAACTGGTGAATCCCGAAGGAAACACAAAATCTAATGGGCATCTAACTAATCAGTAAAGGAATATTTATACAGTCTCAACATCATAATCATCAACTGTACGAATCTATGACATACATATAAACCTCATCATCATGGCTCTACAACATACACATATACCTCAACATCATGGTTCTACAACATATATGTATACCTCAATATAATTAGATAAAATACAACCATGGAAGCACATACCATCTCATACTAGCATTCAGGTGTTTATGTCCATAAATAAATAATTCGGATCTCCGTAACAGAACATACTTTAATCATGTTATACTATCAATCTTTCATGTTGTCATTTTGCATAACCTTCATTTAACATGCTAGCATACATCTAATGTCTGGCCCGTGGGCAGTTCCAGTAGTAAGATTACTTACCTTGATATTAGGTCGAACCAAAAAGCAGTTGAATCTTTTGTGAAATTCTTGAATCCTTAAATCAAGTCTAAACATAAACCAAGCTTTAAAATTAATAGTTAAGACCAAATTCTAAACACCCCAAATATTACAAAATATTTCCAAGATAACCTTACCTAAAGTGTGGTCCAATTCGAATTCACTTTCCAAACCTCAAATTTTAAGCCCAAATAATTAGCAAACCAAACCCTTCTTCACTTGAATGAAATTCTTGAATCAATCCCCTAATCATAATTTGAAATTAGGCTTACATGATTAAAGCTTGAATCAAATACATACTTCACTACCAATGTCTCAAATAAATTATCCAATATGTAGCTTCGTAAAAAAAATCACTTCCAAATGACTTTACCAAAATTTCTCAACCAAAATTAATCCACAAGAGGGTAATCAAAGCATAAAACTTACCAAAATTCGCTAAAACAAACTCCAACTTCATTGAACAACACCTTAATACTTCACAAACTTGATTCAAAGTTGAAACACAATGGGTATCAACCAATTGATGCCAAAAGTAAATGAGTATTCAAGAATCAACCGAAAACAACCCAAATGGCAGAAATCTTACCCAAATCGATAGATCCAGTGACGGCAAAAGCGAACGACGCTTGAGCAGTGGTGGACGGAGGACATGAAGAAGAAACTGACGCGGCGGCTTTGGGCGGCATCGGACGGGCTCACGAACGTGAGGAAGAAAGGGTGTGGGGTTTGACTTTTTATTAAAAATAATATAATAATAATAAATAAATAAATAATAAAAACAAAAAAGGAAATAAATATAATTACATTTAATTCATTTCCGTTTTATACTATTAAATTCCTTTCCATTTCAAAGAAAATTAATTTCTGCCATTAATTTCTAATTTGAATAATTTCACGCTAACAATTAAATTTCCGCACTTACACTTGAAGTCCAAAATTCCAAAAATGCCCTCCAACTAATAACAATTACTGAAATTCCAAATAATAAAGTTACTGAAATTATATTATTACTAAAAAAATGTGTGGGATGTTACACTTATAACCAACATTAGAAGTCACATATGAAAATCCACTTATCTTAGTAGTGGTTTCATAAAACCTTTTCAAAAAATTAACAAACACACTTGCAGTCAACCAATCAAGTATACTTGGGGGTCCCAATCTTTCACTTCTGAAGTCATCTTCCTCAAAATAATCAACAAAATCTTAATCATCTTTATCTTCCTCCAAAATCCTAAAAGCTTTCTCAAATTTAATTGCATGTTCAAGCATTAAATAAGTAGAATTACACTTAGTTGCCACATCTAAACAAACAAGAGCCTTACACTAAATTTTTTCTTGTTTCATACAAGCTTAAAATTTTTCCATTCTCGTAGGTGATGATCGAACATATCTCACAACATTACGAACACTAGCAATAGAATCATGCATATCTTTCAGCCCATCATTTACAATTAGATTAATTATATGGGCACAACACCTCACGTGTAATAGTTCTCCACCTAAAACAATAGATTTCCAATTTTTGAGTCTTCCTTTAATATAAGAAATAGTCACATCATTGTAACTTGCATTATCAACGTTGATAGGAAAAAAAAAAATCAATCCCTCACTCCAACAAACAACTCTCAATCACCTTTCCAATAGTTCCTTTCTTATGATTAGCAACTTGACAAAAATTCAAAATCTTCTTGTGCAAAACCCATTCAGAATCAATAAAATGTCCAGTGATTACCATGTAGTTCACATTTTATAGCGAAGTCCAAGTGTCTGTAGTAAGATAAACTCTTTGAGAGCTTTTAACTAATGATTTCATTTTTTTTTTCTCTTCAAGATAAAGTTGATATACATCCCTAGAAATTGTTACTCTTGATGGAACTCAAACTTAGGACACGAAATAGTACAAAAGTGTCTAATGTTAGGATTGATGTCCTAAATCTCTCTTGTAGTCTTGTAGTTTGTAAACTTTGTATAAACAAATTGGTATTAATAAAATAATTGTTATTTTATGAGCATACACTCAATCTAATAAACTAAGATCCTAGATTATTTTATATAATTTAAACATGTATGTAGAGACTGATAGGTTTTAAAATAGTTATGTTTTGTATGTTAATTCCCTCAATTATACTTCAATTCTTTGCTTAAAATGTCTATTTTGTAGGTACATTCCAATCTTGATACAAATGGAGTTATTTCGAATAATTTGGAGTTAAATCGAGCTAAACTACACTAAAAGAATCACTTTGGAAGAAGAACCATGACAAATTACTACATTGCCCCTCAAAAGAAACAAAGCAACAAGCTTCAACAATACTTGGAGCATTGCAACACTCCCTCCACAACTAAGCCTGACGTTAGCTCAACGCTGAAGGACAGAATGCACCCATTTGTTGCAAAACAAGGCAACGTCGAGACGCTCCGAAAGTTGACGAAAAAATAAAAATGTGCGTGCATCTGCGCAAGCCACCGTCAAACTCTTCAATTCGTAGGGTCGCAACGCTGTGACCCTCATCTAATACAAAATGCTCATTTTCCAGATTTTCAGTAGAGGAGGAGAACGAGAAAAATTCACATTTGTTGATAGAGACAGTTTGAGATCAAAATTAAAAAATTCCACAAATTTGTTCTTATATTGAGAGATTTCTTGCAATTTCACAAGTCTTCTTTGTGAAATTATTCATGGATTGCATCAATCATTCAATAATTTATTTCAAGACCTCTCAATTCTATGGTTAGGTAATTGTATTTAATGGGAAATCTTAATTCTAAGTTTAAATTCTTGAATTATTTTGTATATTTTCTTGAATTTTCTACATTCTTGAATGTTGTTGGGCTGAATTTGAATAGAATTTAATGGAGGATAATTGACGCTTTGATTCCATTGCATTCCTGCATGTAATTCTTGCTTGGCACTATTGCATAATGGTGAGATAGGTTACAAAAATTAAGTTTTCTTGTGTTAATTATGACTTTTTCTGAATTTAGCTCTTGAATTTCTTAATTTAGAACATTCATTCCATCATTCTTGAAATTTACTCTAATGTGTTTCTTGAATGTAATAATCATGATAACCTTTGTTTTTAAAAGCAATCTAAGAAAAGAACATGATAAATGCTATATGGAAGTGTTTTCAACAAGAGCTTGCTATTTGCAAATATAGCAAATTTGAAAAGATTTGCAGATATAGTAAATCTTTATAATAAAATTCCGTTATTTATTTTTCATCTCAATTCTTATGTCTTTTTACTTCTATTTTTTAATTAAAAAGTAGGTAAAAGAATTTACGAAGCTGGTTTTCAAACCCAAGATTTGAAAAGTGCTTAGTCGTTTTTATATACACCTCAATACCAACGAGCCAATTGTTAGGTTTGATTATCAAAACGGAACGTTAAATATAAATACCAAATAAAAACGAAATGGAAAGAAACTACCTTTTTCAGTTTCTCAATTTTGGAATCTTTTTTAGAAACAAAACATGAATAAACATGCATTTTATAAAATAAATAAATAAAAAAAAAAAAGCGTGAAACAAAAAGTTATCAATCAGACTCGTAGTTTTATGTTATTTTGTAGGATTTTGAAAGTATGAAGTCTATCAGTAATAAACTTCTATTTGATAGACTAGTACAATATGTGATAGAAGTCTATGACTAATAGACTTTTATCGACTAATATATAATAACTAATTAGTAAATATTTGTTTGGTAACACTTTCTCTCGAGTAAGTGAATATTGTCGTAGAAGAGTTAGTTTGGATGATCGTAATTAAAATGTAATTAGATAATCAACATCGAACTAAATTCTATAACTTATAGAATCTATTGTTATGACATAATAACAGAAACCGATCATCCATAGTCCATTAATATACTCACATATTAGTCATTCAAAGGATCCTATCATTGATTAAAGAATTCATCACTGTCACTCATGTTTTTAGATGTTATAAAAGAATTCACTGAATCCCCATTTAAAATGTAAAAAATATGAATTTAGTAATTCAAATGTAACCGATTATCTTAGTGATATCAGTAATATAACTTAAGTAGATATTAAAGGTATTTATGCATCAGGGATATCATAGATATAACTTGGGAAGATATCAGTAATATCAATTATATTAGCGATATGACTAAAGTAAATACTGGTGGTATATGTTTATCAATGATATCAATTATAATAATATATCAGTGATAAAACTTATGTGGATATCAGTGATATTTGTGTATCAATGATCTCAATGTAGAATTTGGGTAGATATCAATGATATCCATGTATCAATAATATAAGTGATAGAAGTTAGGTAGATATCAGTGATAAAACTCTAGTAGATATTGTGATATCAATGATATTTATAAGAGGAGCCTATGAATGATATATTTCTACCATTGATAAGAATTTATCATTTGTACTATTTATAGAAGAAACCTGTCACCGACAACAACTATCATCGATAACAACGATCACTAATAAAATTTAAAAATTTGCGCTTTCATGGGATTTTTTGGACATTTTCTATGGACGGAAGGTAATTTTTTGTTATATTTGCAATTAATTTCAAATTTTGCTATTTTACAATATTTTAGTCTCGTCTTGATAAATGAGTGATATGCATAAAATTGGGTCAGTGCACAATTGAAATTGGCTGATGGACCTTGGCCCAATGATCTGGAGCACAATCTAACGTAAAATTTGAAGATGGACTAATTATGGGCTTTTAATTGCAATCTGGTCCACAAATTTTGGCAAATGCCGCCGCCTAGCGCCAGAATTTTCACCTCCAAATTTAAAAGCACAATCCGCGACGCTTTCACGCGGATCGACCATCCATACCGTCGATTCATCCCAAATCCAACGAACGACGTCATTCCCCCTCAACAGCTTCAAAAGCCGCGCATCGAATTGACTCCACTATAAATTCAACCCAACAACTGTCACTCTTCACCAATTTCAAATTTCCGATTTAGTCGTGTTCTACACTCTTCGAATCAAGTTTTGAAAATGTCTGGCCGCGGAAAGGGAGGCAAGGGTTTGGGCAAAGGAGGAGCTAAGCGTCATAGAAAGGTCTTGAGAGATAACATTCAAGGTATTACAAAGCCTGCAATTCGCCGTTTGGCTCGTCGTGGTGGTGTTAAGCGAATCAGCGGTTTGATTTATGAAGAAACCAGAGGCGTTTTGAAGATCTTCCTTGAGAATGTCATTCGCGATGCTGTTACTTACACTGAGCACGCCAGGAGGAAGACGGTGACCGCCATGGATGTGGTTTATGCCTTGAAAAGGCAGGGAAGGACTTTGTACGGTTTCGGAGGTTAGGATTTAGACTAATCTTATGGAGGATTGTAGATCTTGGCTTTAGATCTGGTTTCTTTCTTAGCGTTCATAAATCTTTTCTCTTTTTTTTAGGACTTCCTGTAACCTAGCTCTGTCATTCAGAAATTGAAATGTTATTGGTTGAAGAATTATGATATGAATTTCTTATAGTTCTTTTGGTCAATCTGTTTCGTTCTTCTTAGCGTTTCCTTGAGATGTTGAAATTAGAATGTGTGGCCTAATTCTAAAGCTGCAAACCACTGCTAGTTGGTTCAATTTTCCAAATTTTATTAACTTTGTACATCTAATATTTGGAGCGTTGTGACAGTAATTGAAATCTGATCAATTTTATTTACGATCCGTAAGTGTTTAGGATCTATAATCATGGTGTCGCTCTCTGATTTTGTTCAAAGACTTGGTCTATGCCCCCGGAGAATTTTGGGAAATTTTTTAAATAGCATAACAATTGCTTTCTATATTAGAAGATGTTATTTCTTTCGTACGATTTAACAGAATGAATGCTCCAGAATTGTAAAATGTAATTGGGACGAATGACTCAAACCAAACTCCAATTACAATCTATCTATTTTTAAAAGTTTCGTTAACGATGAAACCTGAAAATTAAATTTTAAAAGTTTCAAGTAACTACAGAAAATCAATTAAGACAATGGTTGAAGAAGATTTCATCAAAATTAGGTTTCAACTCAAATTTTTTTGTAGTGATTGGTGCATGGACTATCTCGAGTTGGGATTCAGGCAAATTAAGTTTAAAGTGTTTTCTAATTGCTTTTTTAGACCTTTGCCATCTTTTTAGTTTTTATTTTGCTCTCAGATTTTTCTTGATTTTTTTTTTTTAATTTCTGAATTGAGAGGCAAAAGATCGACTCCTTGTTATGTGGCATATGCCATCCGTCACAAAATAAAAACAAAAATAAAGTACACTCTAAATCCAGATCTATCCAAATCTATGAATATTAAGCAAATCCGTTACTTCGATTCCTTGACAATTACATTAAAAACTTGACGAAGAGACCGAATATGGGAATTAAGTTGTCAAATTCTATTCAGCTATTCAGAATTGGATTGATTTTATCTAAGGATCGGTTTTATGATGATGATTTTATAATTATTAAAGATAAAGTTGAAATCAAGAGAAAAAAGAAGAAAGTGTTCCGAGTATTGAATTCTTTTGTTATTTTATTAAGTCATGCAGAGGATCCTATGAATTATTGTTAGGTAAATGATGTGCTTAAATCTAGAAACTATTTTCAAGATTATTGCATTTCAATAACAATCTGTTGTAGATTTGGTTAAACATGTGATCTTTTCTAATCGACATTCAACCCGACATGCATCAATGGTGTGATAAAGCACAATAGTATTGAAAAAACATTTAAGGATAAACATCCATTGAACATACTATTGCATCAACATAAATGTATAATTAAGTTCATCAATGTCCCGAAACTAGAACGTTTAGCTATACATTGATGTGAAAAATAAAGGAAACGAAAAAAAACCACTCTTGAAGCTATCTCCGCCGTTGAAGTCCATCAATCTTGCTTCGATTTGCACATCGAAATCTAGAATAGCCTCCAAACGACCCTATAATTTTTCTCACTTTCTTTAGACTAAAAACTCTCTCTAAGGCTTTGAATTTTGAGGCATGATGGCATCTCTCTCGGCAGCTAAAACCGTAGGAAATTATATGGCCAAGAATTTTAAAAAACTTTAATATCTTTTCCATAAATAGCCTGGGGCCATGGCGCTACCATCATTCCATGCAACATTAGTCTTCTGCCTCTACTGTACTGCACGACCCTCTAGCTTAGCGCAACTGCGTTATGCTAGGCACTGTGGAATGCTAATTTTTACACCTCTTGGGTCTTAACTACATTTTCTTTTACTTGGACAACGTTTTGAGCAACTCTAATATATAAATATTTTCTCAAAATTGATTTACAAGTTAGGAAGGTAGATGTCTCAAAGATTATTTGAACAATTAATTTTTGAGTTATGGTGATATGTTTTTTAAAAGATATTTCTAGATTCGTTTGTTTCCGTGCAAGTTGGGCCGTAGCATATCATTTACCTTTACCACTTTTTCCCTGGGAATCTCACAACATTTCTCATGTATTTATGTTATGAAAGTATGTGGCAAAACTATCTCACATGGCGGATTTTCAGCCTTTATATTTGGATGAGAATCTAAGTTATGTGAAAAAACCTAAACAAATTCTCGTAAGGGAAATAAAACTTTTACGAAGTGATAGTGTAAGTTAAAGTTTTTGGCAGAATTGATAGTCAGAAAAGAAGACTTGGAAATGTGGGGACGAGATGAGAACAAAGTACTATACCTCTCTTCAGATTAGAACTTTTGAGGGTGATATTTCTTACACAGGGAAAAATGTGACACCTCGAGTTTCAACTAAACTTAAATTAACTACCATAAATTATTTGAATTTCCCCTTCATTTTGGACTTTTATATCCAAATTTAATTTAGTTTTGAGAAGATGTTTGGGTTATTTGATAGATATTTCGTTATTAGAGAGATTAAAATGATTGAAATATTTTGAAATTTGAAAAAGAAAAAAAGGGCTTGGATTTGACCTAGTCAAAGTCAAATTAGGTCGAGTAAGATTATATGAGCTTTTAAGAAGGAAAAAATCAAATCTGATTTTTCTAGCCACACATACTTTCTCTCATTCTCATCTTCTCTCTTTTCCAAAACTTATTTAGCCAACCGCAAATGTTGCTGGTCGCCAATCGCCTCCGTCCATGCCAGTCGCTTCAATGTCGTTGTGCTGTTGCCAATGAGAGTTTTGGGGTTTTTATTCTCCCTCTCTCTCTGTCTCATCTTGTTTGCAGCATCACCTAATAGCCTAACCACCACGCAACTCCGTTGCCTTAGGTCATCCATCACTGCCATGCTACGGAAGGAGGTCCTCGTACGTCGCTGTTGCCAGATTTGTCTGTGAGTAAGAGTTTAGGTGCAGTTTCTTGGATTTTTCTTAGAGATAATTGAAACCCATTGATTTTAGCATGAATTTAATATTTACCTATAATAATTGTGTAAAGCCCTCAATTATTTACACATATAAGAGGAAGGGCAAAAAGAGAAAAGAGGATGGAAATTCGGTTATGAAAAGAGTGGAGAAAACAAATGCGGTTTCAGAAAGGGTAGTGGGAAATGAATTCGATTAAGGGTGGGGACCACCAACTGCAAGTTAAAGATGGAAACCGAAAATCCAAAAGGGGTAAGCAGAAAATAAGAATAAGAGTCTTCATGGAGAGATTTCCCAGCTCTCTCAAACTTCTGCTGGGTTTCTAAGGGTTATTGTTTGTTTTGTGAATTTCTTTTGCTTCTAGTGAATCGTGAACTTGAATTTCTTCTTACTTGTTATTGTTCGTTGGTTTATTCATAGAGGAAAAGTTTGCCTCATTTGTGGATTTGTATTTGATTGTTGTGGTAATTTTGTTCTGTGAGAGGTGAGTTTGAGGGATTGATTGAAATAGGATTGAGAGGCTTAACAAGTGGTATCAGAGCCGCAATCCTAGGGAAAACGCGAAGCATGACTCAAAAGCAAATAGAAGAGAGACTAGAAACGATGGAGAAGAAGATGACGGGCCTGAGGGAACTCCTGAGTGGGCATTGTAAAAATCTGGAGAAACTAACGGAGGAAGTTCGTGAAAGCAACTCGGCTCGAAGGAAGGAAGAGACTATGCTTTCCGAAGGAAGTACGATCAAGGAAAAATGGAGAGTGGATGATGCAGAGTCCTCCCACTCAGTAGGAGCTGCAGGCACAGATAAAAGTAAGTATAAAAGACTTGAAATATCTCTTTTCGTAGGGGAGAATCCGGAGTACTGGGTGTATCGTGCAGAGTATTATTTTGAAATACACGAGCTGACTGATGACGAGAAGGTCAAGGTGGCCGTGATCTGCTTCGCCCCCGACGAGGTGGATTGGTTCTGGTGGAGCAACAACCGGAAGGCCATAACGACATGGAAAGAGTTGAAGAAGAGGTTGTTCAAGCATTACCGGAATGTGGGAGAAAGAAGTCTGGGTACTCGGCTGCTCAAAATCAAGCAAGATGGGTTATATTCTGATTATGTGAAGAAGTTCGTTACATATTCGGTGCCCTTGTCGGAGTTATCTGAAAATATGTTGAGAGACGCCTTTATGAATGGTCTGGAGCCAGCGTTGCAAGCAGAGGTGATCAGCCGCAACCCTAAAATGCTAGATGATTTTGTGTGTGAAACCTAATTGGTAAACGATAGAAACTTAGCCCTGGGGGATTTAGGAATTGGTGGGCTTAACAATCGGGAGGCCCAACAGGGGAAAAAGGAGTATGTGGAAACCAAGGGAATGAGATATTACCCATGAAGTAGGTTGCGATACCAGTCAAACATTTTCCCGCGAAGAAGGATGCTCCCTTGAAAAGGCTATCAGATTCGGAGTTTAGGGATCGACTCGACAAAGGACTATGCTTCAGGTGTAACGAGAAATAGGCATCTGGCCATCGTTGCAAGGTCAGGGAAAACGACAACTCATGCTCTTCATAGCCAACGAGGAGGAGGACCCGGTGGTGGAAGAAGTTGAGGAAGAGGAGGAGAAATTAGAATTAAAAAACACGGAAGTGAGGGAGAAAGCAGAGCTGGCATTGAACTCGTTACTTGGGTTTTCAGCAAAAGGAACCATGAAACTTAAAGGCGAGATTAAGGGAAAAGAAGTGTTGGTACTTATCGATTCGGAAGCAACACACAACTTCATTCATCAGGATACGGTGAGAGAGCTAAAGATTCCATTAGAACACCACACGAAGTTTGGAGTAGTGATTGGAAATGGAAGCGAATTCGAAGGAAAAAGGGTCTGTAGAAATGTTGGTACTCATCGATTCGAGAACTCAGTCTGCCAGGATTGATGGTGAGAGCGGATTTCTTGGAAATGGAACTTGGTCGAATGAATGTGGTGTTGGGGATGTCGTGGCTTTGTACCATGGGTTTCATGGGGATCCATTGGCCTTCGTTGACTATGGACTTTTGGGCGGGAGAATCACACATAACGTTGTGAGGTAACAAAAGCAGAAGTGTCCTTTAAAACTTTGAGTAAACAATGGGAGGAGGATGACTTGAGGTTCCTGGTGGATTTCCAACATTTAGAGTTTGAGCAAGAAGAAGAGACTGGAACTAGCAATGAAATGGAAGCTTCTAATCAGCTACCAGTGATGATTTCGGTTCTTTTGGAACAGAACCAAGATGTTTTTATCCTGCCAGCAACACTCCCTCAAAAAAGGGCAGTAGACCATCGTATCCTCATCAAAGAAGGAATTGACCCCATCAATGTTAGGCCCTACAAATATGGCCACGCGTAGAAGGAAGAAATAGAGAAGTTGGTATAAAGGATGTTGCAAGCAGGGTTTATACGTCCCAGCAAGAGTCCATACTCGAGTACGGTATTACTGGTTAAGAAGAAGGATAGAGGATGGCGTTTCTGCGTTGATTACAGAAAGCTTAATCAAGCCAATGTGGCTGATAAGTTCCCAATTCCTGTGATTGAAGAACTACTCGATGTGTTACACGGTGCAAAAGTCTTCTCCAAGCTTGACCTCAAATCCGGGTACCACCAAATCAGAATGAGGAAAGGGGACGTCGAAAAGAAAGCTTTTCACACCCATGAAGATCCCTACGAATTCCTAGTGATGCCATTTGGTCTCACCAATGCCCTAGCCACTTTCAATCACTCATGAACCATGTTTTTCGACCCTTTTTACGCCGGTTTATCCTTGTGTTTTTTTATGATATTCTAGTTTACATCCCTGACTTATCGACCCACGAAACACATCTGGGAGTGGTGTTCAATGTACTGAGGAATAATCAGTTGTATGTCAACCAGAAGAAGTGTGTTTTGTGCCAAGAACGCATACAACACTTGGGACATTGGATTTCTGCACAAGGTTTGGAGGCGGATGGTGAGAAGATACAAGCCATGGTAAATTGGCCTCGCCCGATGAATGCAACAGAACTACGTGGATTTTTGGGATTGACAGGGTATTACTGTAGGTTTATGAAGGGTTACAGTACGAGAGCTGCTCCTCTTATGAGGTTACTCCAAAAGAACGGATTTAATTGGGATGAGGAAGCGTCACGAGCATTCGAAGATTTGAAAAGGAAGATGATATCATGCCTGGTATTAGCACTACTCGACTTCAGTAAGCCTTTCATTATTGAGACCGATGTGTCAGGAACCGGATTAGGAGCAGTATTATCGCAAGGGGATAAACCAATAGCGTATTTCAGCCAAAAACTCTCTCCACGAGCACAAGCCAAGTCGATATACGAAAGGGAATTGATGGCTGTGGTATTAGTAGTACAAAAATGGAGGCATTATCTTTTGGGAGGCAAATTCACTGTCATTTTAGATTAGAAGGCTCTGAAGTTTCTGATCGAACAAAAGGAAGTGCAACCTCAATTCTAGCGTTGGCTCACCAAGCTCCTAGGATATGACTTTGAAATCTTATATCAACCAGGGCTATTGAATAAAGCAGCGGATGCTCTCTCCCGTGTGCAGCCAATAACAAATCTACAAAGCCTGATGTCATCAACAATAGTAGACGTGGATCTCATTCTTAAGGAAGTCGAGGCAGATAAAGAACTTCAACGAATCATTGCCATATTAAAAGAGAATCCAGAAGGTAAGCCTAAGTATCAGTGGAAGAATAACAGGCTATGGTATAAAGGAAGGTTGGTGTTACCACGCAACTCATCTGTAATTCCGGCCCTATTACATACCTTCCATGATTCAGTACTAGGAAGCCACTCAGGATTTTTAAGGACTTACAAGCGAATGAACGGGGAATTACACTGGCCGAGGATGAAGACAGATATACAAAAATATGTGGAAAGTTGCGAAATTTGCCAAAGAAACAAAACTGAGTCCTTGTCGCCTGCATGGTTGTTACAGCCACTTCCAATTCCAGAGTTGACAATGGAAGGGCTATCGAGAGTAGGGGGATTCGATTCCATTATGGTAGTTGTAGACCGTCTAAGCAAATATGGACACTTCATTCCCTTGAAGCATCCTTTTACAGCTAAACAAGTAGCGGATTCCTTCATACAAGAGGTAGTTAAACATCACGACATCCCTAAATCAATCACTACAGATAGAGACAAGATTTTCCTAAGTAATTTCTGGAGAGAAATGTTCACCTCATTGGGGACTCGACTGAAAAGGAGCACTGCGTTTCACTCCCAAATGGATAGCCAAACCGAGAGAGTCAATAGGTGCCTCGAGACCTACTTGAGATGCTTCTGTAATGAACAACCCTTGCGTTGGAATAAGTGGTTGGCCTGGGTTGAGTTATGGTACAATACTACTTTCCATCAATCTATTCGATTCACCCCATTTCAAGTTGTGTATGGGCATCCTTCCCCGCCACTTGTGCACTATGGAGATCAAAAATCAACCAACGACAGTGTATGAAGACAATTGAAAGACCAAGATTTAGCTTTGAACGCCCTCAAAGAAAATTTGGTGATAGCACAGAACCGGATGAAGAAACAAGCGAATTTACACCGAAGGAAGTTGAGGTTTGAAATAGGGGATGAGGTGTTCCTCAAGTTAAGACCCTACAGGCAACGAACCTTAGCAAAGAGGAGAAGTGAGAAGCTGACTCCTAAGTTCTATGGGCCCTACCAAGTAGCAGAAAAAGTTGGGGAAGTTACTTACCGATTGAACCTACCACCCGAGGCAGCCATCCATGATGTTTTTCATGTGT
Source organism: Benincasa hispida (assembly GCF_009727055.1). Lineage (NCBI taxonomy): Eukaryota > Viridiplantae > Streptophyta > Magnoliopsida > Cucurbitales > Cucurbitaceae > Benincasa > Benincasa hispida. The sequence goes on along the minus strand of NC_052352.1, from coordinate 62,019,128 downwards.
CCCAACTCAAAAATAAGCTAGGCAAGACTCAGCAAGTACAACACATTCCTCCCATCCTGTCAGAAGAGTTCGAGCTACAAGTGAATCCTAAATTGGTGTTAGGAGTAAGGTGGAACGGAGAAATGACTGCTCAAGAATGGTTAGTAAAATGGAAGAATCTCCCTGAAAGTGAAGCCACATGGGAGGCTGCACCAGCAATGAAACAACAATTCCCTACATTTCACCTTGAGAACAAGGTGTGTTTCGAGAGGAGTGGTATTGTAAAGCCCCTAATTATTTACACATATAAGAGGAAAGGAAAAAAGGAAAAAAAAGGATGAAAATTTGGTTATGAAAAGAGTGGAGAAAACAAATGCGGTTTCAGAAAGGGTAGTGGGTAAGGAATTCGGTTAAGGGTGGGGACTACCAGCTGTAGGTTAAAGATGGAAACTAAAAACCCAAAAGGGGTAGGCAGAAACTTTCACACCTTTTATCATTTTAAAGTCTATTATCCACATATTATGACTATGAAATATGACAAACGGATGTAAAAACCTCTTTTTTGAATGACAACCTTTACAAGAGCATCTATATGAGTCAACTAGAGGGGTTTATAAACTAAGATGAAGAGCAAAAGGTTTTCAAACTTAATAGTTTCATTAATGGATCAAGATCTTGGAATATTGGCTTTTCTTTATGTGGATGATATTTTCCTTGTTGGAATCTATATGGGCTTTCTCACTAACATTAAAGGAGAGTTGGTTGCATAATACTAAAGAAAGATATGGGAGAACCATAATTTGTTTTAGGGATATACATTATAAAGTATTGCAAGAATAAAAATGCTAGCCTTGTCTTAGGCATCTTATATCAACAAAATGCTTATCAAGTACTCGAAGCAAAATTTCAAGAAGGGTAATTTACATTTCAGGCATGAATTATCTTATTTATGGAACAGTGCCGCAAGATACCTCAAGAAGTTGAGGAGATGAGACATACTCCTTGTGCGTTAGTTGTAGGCAGTCTTATGTATGTCATGATGTTACAAGATCTGACATATATTAGATAGTAGGGATTATCAGTATATATCAATCCAATCTAGGATATGATCATTGTAACGTAGACAAAACAATCCTCAAGTATCTAAGAAGAACGAAGAACTATATATTTGTATATGGGACTAAAGATTTGATCCTTATAGGATACACTGACTCTGATTATTGTAAAATCCCACTAGCTTTAGTGCAAATGGGAGATTCTTGGGTCTTATGCCTTAAAACTATAGTTTTGTAATAAATGATTTTTTATATTTAATCAAATAAGTCATTATTTTATTTTGATTAACAAAATTCAATACAGTAAGAATCCAAGGTTATTATTATATGTAATCTTGAACAATATGTGGTGAACATATAGCTGGATCACAAACTCAAATTCAAATATCATTATTCAATAGAAAAACACAAAGCGCAGCTGGTAATTCGAGGTTACATGCAACAAGAAGGTATTGACTTTGGAGAAACTTATGCTTCTGTAGCTAGATTTGACACTATTAGAACCTTTTTTACTATTGCTGCTCATTATAAATGAAATGTTTATCATTTTGATGTTACATCTGCCTTTTTAAATGGCGGTTTAAATGAGAAAGTGTTTGCAGACCAACTAACTGGGTATAAAGTTAAAGGGCATGAGACCGAAGTGTATCGACATAAAAAGGCTTTACACGGTCTGAAGCAAGCACCTAGAGCTTGGTATGCAAGAATTGATGAACACTTCCATAAGCATGGTTCCAAAAATGGTTCAAGTGAGCCAAATTTATATGTCAAATCGAACAAGACTGGTGAGGTACTTATTATTTGTCTTTATGTAAATGAATTGATTTACATTAGCAACAATGTTACTTTGATTGAAGAATTCAAGAGGTTGATGATTAGTGAGTTTGAGATGACCGATTTAGCCTTAATGAGTTATTTTCTGGGTTTGGAAGTGAAGCAAAATGATGCTGAAATTTTCCTCTCTCAAGAAAGATATGTAAAAAATCTTTTTGAAAAATTTGGAATGCAAGATTGTAATTGTGTTAGAACACCTTTGAGCACCAATCTAAAACTTTGTTTGAAAGATGAGGAGAGAACATTGATAATCATCTTTATCGAAGTTTAATTGACAGCTTGTTATATCTCACAAATAGCTGACTAGATATCATGTAGGCGACTAGTTTGCCGTCTCGATTCAAGCAAAAACCAAGTCAAATTCATCTTGGGGTTGCTAGAAGAATACTTTAATATTTAAAGGGAACCATTTCTTATGGGCTTTGGTATTCCAATATTAACAATCTTGAGTTGTGTGGCAATTGTGATAGTGATTGGGCTAGTTCATTTGAAGATCGAAAGAGTACATCCGCCTATGTCTTTAATCTTAGCTCAATTACTATTTATTGGAGTTAAAAGAAACAACAATCTACTGTCTTATCTGAAGGAAATCTAACACGAGGATTTCCATGAACAGCAGAAAGGATCATTCCAAATTCCATTCGAATTGAACAAACAATTACAGTCTAAAATGAAAACTAACAGGTCATGCATATACAGAAATTACAACATGCTATACGATGATATGGGGGATAGAGGATGCATACCTTTGAGAAAAACCATTCTTCAAGAATCCCTCAAACAATCTACAATGCGTCCAAAGACAGTAACACACAAACGCAACGATCACCACACGAACAACATGAACAATCAATAGCTCCTCGAACCCAATCGAGTCCAACTCGATTAATGAATTGAGTGAGGACATCACCACAATGGTTACCTTGGTATTCTGGTGTGAGAATCTAGAAGTTGTGGGCTCTATATGATCTTGGCTTGAGGAAGAGACTGGAGGTTTACGATCGAGCAAGTGGAAAATAAGAAGCTAGTCTATCTTATAAACAATGTGCTCGATTGTTCAGTAAATGAAGCTTATCGCATAGACTTTTACTACTCAATCGTGTAGCAACGATCAAAAGATAAACGATCGTTTAGTAGCATTAAACCTACAAACCAATAAACTAACATCCAAAGTTATCATCTGTAGCTTAAACATTTATGTAGAGACAAAGAGTGGATCATGTTTAAGTGATAACCTAAATGGTCAGTAGTAGATGAATAAGGCTGGATACCTTATTCTGGTAACAGTATGAATACTGCCCGATTTGTAGATGTTACAATTGCTATAAAATGCTATAATAATCTGATCTTGATCATTCATGTAGAGACATGTGAGCAAGGGTATTCTATTCAAATGAGTTTGTATAAGACTGGACTACGAAATGACTGGTCTCATCCAATGTCGTTCATAATAGATACTTACATTTCACCAGGATAATCATAAGTGACATGACCTGAATCCTAAGTGAGTTGTGAATTTCTGCCTATGAAGGCGATCCTTTGATTTGTATGGGTGAGAGTGGCTAGATCACCGACTCAATAAGCTTATCATTTTGAGGATTCTTCTAATTTGAGAGCTGGGAACACAACTACACAAGACAGAATTCACTCCTTCCATCGTCGGGGTAAGTAGATAAATTGCTCCCTTAAGGGCTGACTGATTATGAGGCTTGAACAATGAGGTGTTGATGCGTTGTGAATTATGATGCAATTATGGTATGAGTTTGCGGTGATGTGTTATGCGATGCAAGTTTTCCTAATAAGACCCATGTATAAGCCTCACTAGGTTTCCTGGTAAGTCCAAGGTCAAACACAGGGACTACTGAGTAAATATACGACAGCGACTTTGATCCTCTTGCAGTGGTGAAAACAGATGAGTTGGATGGTGTTTTGATTAAAAATATTTCCTACGCGACGGAGTTCGAACGAAGAGTTGATGAAATCAAGAGTTACAATGAGTATGCGATGAACGGGTTGAGAAGGGGTTTAGCTAACACTTCCAAAAATCACATACAAGTTTTGCGATCATGCTACACACAAACAACAACATGTCATCTCTCAATGCAAATGCCATAATTCCTATTTCTAGGACGCATGCGATGTATATGAAAAAGTCGATAGGACTTATATCTAAGCCTCTATTCTTGTCTATGCGATGATGCATGATGCACACATAAAACAAGGTGATCACATACTATCATATCCTATTTCTAGGGGTGCATGTGATGTGTAAATAGCGATAGAACTTATGTCTAAGTTTCTATTTCTTGCTTATGCGATTCTAATTTGACTCTCTCAAGCCTAGATTCTAATCTGACTCTCTCAAGTATCTCTAAAGGGTGAACGACGCATACATAAGACAAAATGATCGCATAAAATGTAAATCTTAGGTCATGCCAACTAAGTACTTCTCAACCCATTCGGGAATTTAGCTACTCATGCGAAGTGTGGAGAGATTGAACATAGAGTGAAATGAGATTTCCATTTTCTAAAAATAAAGTGCTGAATACAAAATAACAATGGAATTTAGAGATAAGAAGCTAGGTAAGCAATATCTTGCTTCTCGTGACCTTTTACACTATCTTTTTCATTCCAATTCTGTCCCAATGAATACTCTTGCTCTCGCAAGTGTTGGCCTTCTCTCCTCGTAGTGTTTTCCGGCAGTCTCTCAATCTATCTAGGAATGATCTCTCGGCTTCTTCGTCTCCTAGCTCGTCTCCGTCCTCTAAATCTAAGTATGAGTATGTACGTGAACGGACTAACGACTCTCTAACTTGTTCTCTCTATATCTATGATTTGTTTCAATGGTGGTCTTTGGTATTTATAGAGCTCATGGTGAATCAACCTTTCTCTCTAATGATTGCAATGAGGGGCGGCCATTAAATCTTCTGCTCTGATGCGCGGATTAATGGTCACCGAAAGTTGAGTGTACTTAATACAGTGTGGCTTTAACGGCTTGTCAACTAAATTCAGATTTGACCGTTATCAGCTTTCCATCCCATCATGATTTTTTATGCTGTTACCTTGATGCGCAGTCTTTATACGACCATCTTCTTGAACAACTTCTCATGATTGCATACAATCGCATGACTTTATGATCGCAATCTTTAAGCGCGCGGACGCCTAATTCCTTTGGATCGCAATTTCCCTTGTGCCAACGCATTTTTCCTACACAAAATAAGTAAATTAACTGCTTTTATGCGACGGGCACATGTGATCACAATTTCCTTAATTTAACGCTTTTGGACATGATTTTTCTTATTTTTACCGTCGCATTCTCTCGTTGTTTTACTTATTTGAGCTATAATAACATGTATTTCTACTCGTTATCACACCCTCAAATTTAAAACAATGCTTGTCCTCAAGCATAAATTAAAGATTTTCTTTAAAGAGTCAACCGCATTTACGCTACCTAGACTTCTCAAGGTGCCTTATTCAAATTTCATGAACCAACGCATTTTTCCGCATTTAGGGACCGCAAGTTTAACCTTAAAAAAAACTTTACTCATTTCCGGGATATCGCATGATTTATTTCAAACTTTCTCCAACCGGGGTGTTTCCAAGTGATTTTTACCCTTGCGCGATTTAGATATTATTTTTGTGATCTTGCGCTGATCCAAATGCCAAGCCTTCATTTTGGCTTGCCCTCATGGGTGTCATGCGAGCATCCAACTATCAACAAGACGCTCTTTCTCAGTCTAAACTTATACCCATTTCTTTATTTGGTAGCGAAGTTGCAATCACTTGATTTATGTTTTGATCATGATTCCCACCTTCGTTTTGGCTTGCTCCCACAGGTGTCATGCGGACATCCAACTACGAGTAGGATCCGATCTCAACGTTATGATTTTTTTTTTCTTAGATTGAAATTCTAAAAGTATCAAGGTTTAAAATAAATATTAGCACCCGTAAATTTTTACACAGCAATGTCCTCATTGCTGATAGATGAAATAACTCATGCGATGCTCTTAGGAAGTTTCATAAAAATCGTTTTGAAGGAAAGCTTGTGGACCGCTAATTTTTAGAAATGTTTCATGAATTGACTATCCTGAAATTAAGTTGACTCTAGTACATGTGGTAAGAAATAAAGGCATGAATTTCATCATTGAAATCATAATTGGTACAGGGAAGAATGCGATGACTAAATAAAGTAATCAAATTTCAATGGTTGCGTCAAACTAAAGAGGATGCGATAATAACATTTAGCAATATTAAAATGAGATGCAAGAAGTGAAAAATTTGGAATAAAAGAGTCAAAGAAGGATGCAACCCTCAAATTTGTTCTGTTGCTCGCATCATCTGTGATCGCATCCTTGCTTGTAGTGGGTTGATTCCTTGATTGCGATGGGCTGATCGAACTGGTCGCGTGTTTGATATTATCACGTAGCTCCACCGCACTCGTTTACTACGATCATTACTAAATATCAAAAGGGTAAAAAATTATGAAAGACAGAGTTGGAAATTCTAAAGAGAAGTGGTTATACAAAAAGTGAGGTAAGTTCATGAAAGAAGGATATTAAAAGGATACTAAAAAAAATGCGTCCTTGATGAGTTTGTGTCGCATATCAACTTAGGGACTACTCGTTTCTTCTTCAGTCATGATTCCTCAGCTCCACGAAGGTTTTCTCTCCTTTTCTTGATCCTCTGGAATCTTGATCGCCTCAAGCCTAAGCTTCTTCTCGTTGATCCTCATAGTGATCTCTCCTTTGCGTACATTAATTTTAGCAGACCAATAGATAGAAATGGTCGTCCCAATATGATAAGCACATCTTCGTCCACTTCATGATCTAGAATGATGAAGTCTGCAGGTAGAATGAATTTATCCATTGTGACCAAGACATCCTTCAACTCTCCCTCAAGGTGTACTAGGGACCTGTCCGCAAGCTGGAGAGTCTCCATCGTGCACGTCAGTTTTCCCACATTCAATTGTTTGAAGATTGAAAGTGGCATTAAATTTATACTTGCCCCAAGATCGCATAGTGCTTGACCAATGTAGTCCCCTCTAAATGAGCAGGGTATCGTAAAGCTTCCTGGGTCGCACATCTTTGGTGGGATTATAGTGTTTGATCTTTGCGTTAATGCCACCGTAGTGATCTTTCCTTCATCATTCTGCTTCTTTTTCAATCTTTGCGAGAATGGTGGTTTCTTCCTTCTCTGTTTCGTGTTCTAGAGGCTTAGAGGTGGACGCAACTTCCAGTTTCATCATCTCGAGCTCTTCTTATTCTTGTGTCAACGAGTTCTTGGATTCCATCGTAATTGAATTAGTCCTACCCTGCTCCTTCTTTTCTTCCACTGTCATCTTTCCACTTAGCACGGAGACTGCTAGGCATTGTTCTTTCCCTGTGTTCCTTGGGTCGCGAGGGAGCTCAGTTGAGCTCAGCAACGTCCCTTGCGGTCTATTTTTTAGCTCTCCTGCAATCTATCCTATTCGAATTTCTAGATTGCGGATAGAAGTCTCCTGGTTCTGGAGGACCGTCTCGTTCTTCTCAATGTACTGCTTTAATAGGTTCTCTAGGGAGGATGAGGGCGGTGCTTGCGAGCTGCTGGCTTGATGTTGCGGTTGATCGTTAGTTCGTTGGAAAAATGTTGACGGTCCTTCTTTTTGCACCATAGGTTGATAACTTTGTTGTTAGGTATTTTTTCAAGCGAAATTGGGGTGGGTTCTCCACCCGATGTTGTATATATTAGAGAAAGGGTTGTTCTTTACGAAGTATACTGACTGCGAGTTCCTTGAACATTCTTCAATCGGATACGATTCTCCACAAGTAGCACAACTCGTGCTCGTCTATTCAATTGCGTTAACCTGCCCTCTTTACGTTCTAGGGTTGTTGATTACAATGCCCTGTAACAGATTAATCATCGCATTCATTTGATTCTGTAAAGATGCGATGGCCCCATTGTTTGCGTTACCTTCTCGAAGTTTTATTCGTCGATCACTTTCCTTCCAATATTCATAATTCTTTGATATGCGATCAAGAATATTTTTAGCCTCATCATAAGTTTTATCAAGCAGATCACCAGTTGATGCCGCATTGGACACCGTCTATGATGCAGGATTCAATCTGTGATAAAATATCTCCATCTGGAGGCAGTCAGGTAATCCATTGTGCAGACAATCTCACACAAATCTTTTAAACCTCGCTCACGTGTCGCTGAGCGATTCTTTTGTCTATTTCCTGTTCAAAATTCGTAATTAACTTCCTTCTTCTTGCATTCTCGGTAGAAGAGAAGTATTTCTTCATGAACTTCTCTACAACTTGTTCCCATGAAGTTATCTTCAATGGTTCGAGGGAATATACCCATTTCCTTGCTCGATCGCATAATGAAAATGGAAAAAGCGTGAGTCGAACTTCTTCAGCAGAGATGTCTGGGAACACAAAAATGTTACAGATTTCAATGAAACTCCGGTGATGGGCGTGCGGATCCTCACCACACCTTCCACCAAATTGTCCAGTTGTCTGGATCACCTATAACATAACTAGCTTCATCTCAAACCTCGATCCGTCCAAAGTTGGCCTCATGATTCCTGAGGAGAAATCATATAGGTTAGGTGACGCATAGTCCCAGATGGTTCTATTGCGGTCGTTCGCTAGGAGAATGGGGTTTGCCATGATGATGTTTCAATGAAAATCCGGTTGTTCCGCCATTCTGGGATTTCCTTCTTGTTGTTGTCGACGGTTGTTTCTCTGTCTTCTTCGAAACGTTCTTTCGATCTTTGGGTCGTAGTTGGGCTCAGGAACGTGTCCTTCGCTCATGCGACGCCTGTTTCTTCCCTTACCAAAAGAATGATAGTGCACAGAGGTCAAAAGCTGCAAAGAAAATCAAAAGGTTTGATGTTAGCACAATATGTCCTACTGTAGTCCCCGGCAACGACGCCAAAAACTTTATGCGTTGTGAATTGTGATGCTATTACGGTATGAGTTTGCAGTGATGTGTTATGCGATGCAGGTTTTGCTAATAAGACCCAAGTATAAGCCTGACTAGGTTTCATGGTAAGTCCAAGGTTGAACACAGGGACTACTGAGTAAATATGCGACAACGACTTTCATCCTCTTGCGGTGGTGAAAACAAATGAGTTTGATGGTGTTTTGATTAAAAATATTTCCAATGCGACGGAGTGAACGAAGAGTTGATGAAATCAAGAGTTACAATGAGTATGCGATGAACGGGTTGAGAAGGGGTTTAGCTAACACTTCCAAAGATTACGTACAAGTTATGCGATCATGCTACACACAAACAACAACATGTCATCTCTCAATGCAAATGCCATAATTCATATTTCTGGAACGCATGCAATGTATATGAAAAAGTCGAGAGGACTTATATCTAAGCCTCTATTCTTGTTTATGCGATGATGCATAATGCACACATAAAACAAGGTGATCGCATACTATCATATCCTATTTCTAGGGGTGCATGCGATGTGTAAATAGCGATAGAACTTATGTCTAAGTTTCTATTTCTTGCTTATGCGATTCTAATTTGACTAACTCGAGCCTAGATTCTAAGCTGACTCTCTCAAGTCTAGATTCTATCTTTAGACTACTCTCTCAAGAATCTCTAAAGGGTGAATGACGCATACATAAGACAAAATGATCGCATAAAATGTAAATCTTAGGTTATGGCAGCTAAGTACTTCTCAATCCATTTGGGAATTTAGCTACTCATGCGAAGTGTGGAGAGATTAAACATAGATCGAAATGAGATTTACATTTTCTATAAATAAAGTGCTGAATACAAAATAGCAATGGAATTTAGAGATAAGAAGCTCGGTAAGCAATATCTTGCTTCCCGTGGCCTTTTACACTGTCTTTTTCATTCCAACTCTGTCCAAATAAATACACTTGCTCTCGCAAGTGTTGGCCCTCTCTTCTTGTAGCTCTTTCCGGCAGTCTCTAGATATGTCTGGTCGTCTCCGTCCTCTAAATCTAAGTATGAGCAATCTTTAAGCGTGTAGACGCCTAATTCCTTTGGATTGCAATTTCCTCAGTTTAACGCTTTTTGACATGATATTGCTTATTTTTACCATCGCATTCTCTCATTATTTTACTTATTTGAGCTATAATAACGTGTATTTCTACCCGTTATCAGGTGTCACACCCTCTCTTGGCCCGATAGAGGTTTGGTATAGTTGGACTATGACTTATTGTTCATTAGAGGGATCAATGGTACTAAAGGAGTTAGATGTAACTACTGGGGCAAAACGATAATTTTGGCCTAGCTGTACTTACGAGCAACTTATGAAGGGTCATCGCACTGTTGACTGGTTATATCCAATGGATACAAAAATATATTTGTAGTGCGATGAGTGCAGTTATCGATTTTTAGTGGAGTGTCCGACAGTTAATGGATGTTGAATAATTTAATTGAAGAAGTTTAATTAATTATTCGAGTACCATTGGAGCTTTAATCTACAGATCCATAAGGTCCCCGTTGTAGCTCAACATAGGTTAATAAGAATTAATTTTGGATTAATTTGAATTGTTCAAATTAATTGAGGAAATTAATTATATGTAACTTAATTATATATGATATAATTACTATTAGGTATTTGATATATTATAATATAAAATTTATTTGAGCGGAAATAAATATTTGAATATGATTCAAATATTAATTATGTGAATTGGATTTATATAATTATTGTGAGAGAATTAAAACTATAGGATATATTGTATATGATACAATAGTAAACTAAGTTATGTGTTATATATGATAAAATATATATATATATATATATATATATATATATATATATAATATATATATAAATATATTTAAATAATAAGTTGTTATTAAATATATATTAGTTATTTATTTTAAATTAAAATTAATTTATTTAAATTTAAATTTTAAATTTTAAATTTACAGGAAGGGAAATAACTTCTCCCCTCCTAGTTTTCTCAAAAGTTGGTTGTGTGATATCTTCTTCTCAGAAGATTAGAGAGACATGTTCATACGATGGTTTTAGATCTCTATGAGAAATCTACAAAAAGTTTTTTTTTCCTCTCAATTTCTCTTATCCTCTCTACCAAAATTCTCAGAGTCCACACCTCCTAAGTAATTCTCATCCCAGAAGAGAACATAGAGGAAAGTTCTTGTGGCAGCAGTGTCCACAAAACTTTTGGTTCGAGGCATCTTTTTTATCGTGATTGATTTGGAGAAGAGGATTCACATGAAGAATGTTTTCTTCAAGGGTAATAGTCTTCTTGAAACCCTACTTTTCCTTTTCTCTTTTATTTTTTGCATGTTGTATTTTCTATTGATTGCATAAACTTGTTTCTATATAATTCGATTATGTGAAAACCAAAAATTGGGACGATCTACGTTTATGCTCAGAGTCTTCACAGGTTCCTTCAGTAACATGTACCCTCCATTGAATTCTATGTTGTAATATACACCATTCTATATCCTATAAATAGTAGTGTTAGGTGCCTTTGTAAGACGCACCACAATTGAGTTCAATATTAGTTCTCTACTTCTTCTCCTCTACTTTTCTCTCTTTGTCTTGCTTTCATTGTTATTTTATTGTTCATATTGTTCTTATTTCATCACACGTTATCAGCACAAATCTCTATCACTTCGAAAATTTTGTTGAGATTAGAGTTGATTCACTGCAATAGCAAGAACGATGAAGGCCTTACATATTATTGAGGTATTTAAAACTTAAGTTCAATTAAGATGAGTATTCTATTTAAACCTTATATGTGATTTATGTGTTTGTGAATTGATTGTTAAGATATATTTTATATTAGATTTTACATTTGATTAGATCAAAATGTATGTGAGCATTGAAATTAAAATTCTTAGGCATGAGTCTAACTTGTATCTTAAAGTACTTGTGAGTTTTTCAGTCTTTTTTCTCACTTTGAGATTATAATTAATCATTAGTTGCTTGATATACAATTGAGTTAGGAAATTGAAGGAGATGTGATTTTATGGGTAAGAGATTTAAATAAAACTTGTGAAGTACATTGAATTCTATCCTCAATTCAATTTATTACTTTGCCAACTGTTTGTATACATATAATTATAGACGTTCTCATCGTATTTCAATGTTCGTCTTTTCAAATTCAATTTGATTTTTAATAAATACTCCAAGAGGCATTTGTAAAACTTCTATTAGGCATTTGATATCATAGTTTTGTCGATGAAGTGCACATCAATATTTTATCAATGCTTTTGTTGGGGTACGTGTATAATTTATTATAACTTTATTCCTTTTCTAGAAGGTAGATTCTTTTATTTGTGAAAGAATATGCTAGCACACACTACTACATACCCTCCTTGGATCAACTAGAGCTCTGATACCACTTGAAAGAAGTGGGTTTTATTGGGTTTTTTGGTGAATTTAAAAGTCCAATTGCATTCTGGTAATTATGGACAAAATGATAATTTTGTAATTATTCCATTTTCTCCAAATTAGGGCCAAAATTGTGTGCCCCATTGTGGAGAAGAGAAAGCAACCGCCTGAAAAGAAAAAAATCGCAGTAGCCGTCGTGACCCTTGAGAAAAACACGGTAGTCGTCTGAACAGAGGGGTTAACGCCGCAATCGGAGATCCAATTTTTTTTCGACAGTGGGTCATTCGTTCGGCGTGTGTCCGCAGCGTGAGGGTGAGCGTGGGTTTGGTTGTCATCCAGTGCGTGTGGTTTTCGGTTTCGTGCTAGTGTTCAGTGGGTTCCGGTTCAGCATGCGTATGCCGATCAGTTCCGGTAGGTTCCAGTTCAGCGCGTGGGTTCGCTACAGGTTTGTGTGTGGTGGTTCGTCGATCAGAGGTGGGTTGTTTTGGGTTGTTCTACAACGGGTTATTCTCGGTGGCAGAGCTGACGTCTAGTGTAGATCTCTCGGTATCAGTGGATATTGAAATTACAGATTGGTGATTTTGTTGGTTATCTTTAATTTGTAAATTCCTTATTGCTCATTAATAAAGTTAATTCAAGCTGGTTCTCAAAGTGGATGTAGACCAAACTGGTCGAACCACTATATATCTTGGTGTTCTGCTGATTGTTTACATTCTGTTTGGCCATCTAAGTTAGGTTCAAAAACTCTCACAAGTGGTATCAGAGCTCCAGTTGATCCAAGGAGAGTGTGTAATAGTGTGTGCTGGCATATTCTTTGTTCAGGATATTTTGTTGGAATTAATTTGGCAGATGGTTTTGATGTCTACATGGTTCGAAGTTGTTAAATTTGATGGGAAAGATGACTTCATGTTATGGAAAAAAGAGATTAGGGCTATTCTGGTACAAAAAAAGGTAGCCGAAATCTTAGACGAAAATGACCTCCCACCAACAATTGCAGAAGCTGAAAAAAGGGATATGGATGAGATGGCCTATTCGACGATAATTCTGTATCTGTATCTGTCAGATGGGGTGTTTAGACTAGTAAATGAGGCCACTACTACAGCGGAGTTGTGGAAGAAATTAGAAAGTCTTTATTTGACTAAGTCCTTGCCAAATAAATTATATTTAAAGGATAAATTCTTTGGATATAAGATGGACTCAAGTAAAGGCTTAGAAGGGAACCTAGATGAATTCCAGAGGATTATAGTTGATCTCAACAACATTGGTGAGAAGATGTCGGATGAAAATCAAGCAGTTATTCTTCTGAATTCTTTGCTAGAATCGTATTGAGAAGTTAAGGCAGCTATTAAATATGGACGGGATTCATTGTCCATGGATATAGTGTTGGATGCCTTGAGAACGAGAAACCTCAAGATTAAAAAGGAACGCAAGGATGGAGAGTTACTCAGGGCTAGAGGCGAAAGTGAGAAAAAGAACAGAAAAGAAAAAGAGTCGAGATCCAGGTCAAAATCAAAAGGGAAAATCAAAAAGTGTTTCTTATGTCATAAAGAAGGAAACTTTAGAAAAAATTGTCCTTTGAATAAGAGCAAGGAAGCATCAAGTAGCAAGCATACAGGGGATTCTAGTGCAGCAAATGTTACTGATGGGTATGATTCAGTAGAGATTTTGATGGTGTCCAGTAGGGACATCAGAATGCTTAGATCATGGGTTCAGGGTGCACGTTTCACATGACTCCTAATCGAGATTTCTTGATTGACTTTTAGGAAAATGATGGGGGATCAGTTTTTCTTGGTGATAATGGTGCTTGTGATGTAAAAGGAATTGGGTAGTTCGAATTGCAATGGTATGATCAGAATTCTTACAAATGTAAGATATGTTCCAGAACTCAAACGAAATCTAATTTCTCTGGGTGAATTAGTTGAACAGGCTATTCCTATAAATCTGAGAATGGAGTTCTGAAGGTTATCAAGGGTTCTTTGGTTAAGCTGAAGGGGACCTTGAGGAATGGTTTTTATATGTTGGAGGGTACTGCAGTTTCAGGTAGTGCTGCTGTTATATCTAGGAAAGAAACAGATAAGTCTATGTTATGGCATAACAAACTAGCTCATATGAGTGAAAGAGGTCTTCAAGCTCTTTCACAGCAAGGTTTGCTTGGAGGAGTTAAAGACATTGAACTCCCATTTTGTGAACATTGCATAATGGGAAAGTCTACCAGAGTGAAGTTTGGGAAAGGAAAGCATTCTACTAAAGGAATTTTGAATTATGTTCATTCAGATTTGTGGGGTCCTACAAAGGTACCTTCTATGGGAGGTTGGAGATACTTTATGTCGATCATTGATGATTTTTCAAGAAAGGTGTGGATGTATCCCCTGAAATAGAAGGATTAAGCTTTTGGGAAATTTCTTGAATGGAAAAAGTAGGTTGAGAACTAGACAGGCATGAAGGTAAAGTATCTGAGGACAGATAATGGTTTGGACTTTGTGAATCACAAATTTGATAAATTTTTTAAATCTGAGGGAATTATGAGGCATTTCACTGTTACGTACACCCCATAGTAGAATGGTTTAGCTGAGAGGTTCAACAAAACAATTATGGAGCGTCTCTTGATAAATGCTTCATTACCCTTAAAGTTTTGGGGGGAAGCTGCCTAAATAGCCTGTTATCTTATTAATAGGAGTCTGTCTTCCGCTTTAGGCTTAAAGACTCCTTAGGAGATATGGACAGAAAAAGATCCAAGCTTGGATCATCTCAGAGTATTTGGATGTTCAGCTTATGCTCATGTTAAGGAAAGGAAGCTGAACAAGAGGGCACTAAAATGTATGTTTATTGGTTATCCTCAGGGTGTTAAAGGATATAAACTTTGGTGCTTGGAAGAGGGCAGAAATAAATGCATTATCAGCAGAGATGTGACCTTTAATGAAACAGAGATGCCATTTCATGTCAAAGAGCAGAAGAAACAACAGACAGTTGATCAGGTTGAGGCAGAGGTTAGAATTGATTCTAAAACACGACCATCAGTTAGTTCAGGTGATTCCAGTTATCAGTCATCCAGTTCTGATGGTAGATAGCCTCAACTGCAGAGGAATTTGATTGATGAGGGAGCTTTTGGTGAAGAAAGCTCAAGTAGCAGTGACCTACTGAACTATCAGCTTACACGTGACAAGCCTCGGCGGGTGAGGCAAGCTCCTACGAGGTATGGTTATGCTGATTTAGTTGCTTATGCTCTTACTTGTGCAGCTGGCAGTATTGAAGTAGAGCCTCTTACTTTTGAGGAGGCTATTGTATCTGATTCGAAGGAACAATGGAAGGATGATATGGAAGCAGAGTTGTTCTCATTGCAGAAGAATCAGACATGGTCATTGGTTCCAAGATCTCCTAATCAGAGAGTCATTTAGGTACCGGAGGTGACAGCAAGCCTAGGTATAAGGCTAGACTGGTAGCCAAGGGCTACACTCAAAAGGAGGGAGTTGACTTTCATGAGATTTTCTCTCCGGTGGTGAGGCATTCATCCATTCGATTAATTTTATATATTGCTATTCACTTTGATATGTTTGTTGAACAGATGGACGTCACCACAGTTTTCCTTCATGGTGAATTGGAAGAAGTGATATACATGGCTCAACCTAAGGGCTATGAGGTGAAAGAAAAGGAAGTTATGGTTTGTCGTCTTCACAGGTCCATTTATGGACTGAAGCAATCGTCGAGACAATGGTATATCAGGTTTGACACCTTTATTCTGAAGTAGGGGTTTCACAGGAGCTCATATGATGCCTACGTGTACTGGAAACTATCTCAGAAAGGTACATATACTTATCTACTTCTGTATGTAGATGATATGATTCTGGTGTCTAAGGATTATTCTGAAATCTGTGATCTCAAGAAACGGTTGAGTAGTGAATTTGAGAAGAAAGATTTAGGTGAACTGAAAAGAATCCTAGGCATAGATGTGAAAAGAGATAGGGAGAAAGGTTTGTTAACCATTTCGCAAGAGAGTTATGTGCATAAACTGCTTGAGAAGTATAATATGTCTAGTTGTAAGGCAGTTTCAACACCCTTAGCATCTCATTTTAGGCTTTCTTCGTCTCAATGTCCTGTTACTGAACAAGAAAGGTTAGAGATGGCTAATATTCCCTATTGTAATGCTGTTGAAAGTATTATGTATTTGATAATTTGTACTAGGCTTGACTTGGGATATGCTATGGGTATGATAGGTTTATGCAAAATCATGGGAAGAAGCATTGGAATGCAGTTAAATAGGTGCTTCGATATTTGAAAGGTGGTGTCAGTGTATCATTGTGTTTTAGCAGGGATTGTGATAAATCAGCACTGTTGGAAGGCTTCACAGATATAGATTACGTACGCTGCAGACCTTGACAAAAGAAGGTCTCTATCAGGTCACATTTTTTGTTTGTTTGGTAATGTGGTCAGTTGGAAGGTTGCTCTATAGTCAATTGTTGCCTTGTCTACTTCTAGTCAAAGTATATTTCAATGGGTGACGCTGTGAAAGAGGCAGTGTGGTTGAAAAGGATAGTTAGTGATTTATTGTCGCAGGAGTTCATTCCTATCGTCCGTTGTGATAGCCAGAGTGTTATTCATCTTGTGAAGAATCCATCTCATCACGAACGGTCTAAGCATATCGATGTCAAATTTCATTTTATCAGAGAAGTTGTAGCCCAAAAAGGTGTTGAACTGGTCAAGATTCATACAGTTGAGAATTTGTCAGATATGTTAACCAAGGTTCTTCCAGCCCATTAGGTTTATTAGATGGGCTGAATATTAAATCTGAATGATAGGAAGATTGGAGAATCAACTTGGCACTTAAATATTCTTGTTACGAGGAAGATTTGTAGAAAATAACAAGGTATTTAAGTGGGTTTTTTTGGGTTTTTTTGGTGAATTTAAAAGTCCAATGTCATTCTGATAATTATGGGCAAAATGAAAATTTTGTAATTATTCCATCTTCTCCAAAATTAAGGCCAAAACCGTGTGCCCCTTTGTGGAGAAGAGAAAGCAGCCACATGAAAAGAAAAAAAATCACAGCAGTCGTCGTGACCCTTGAGAAAATGCGGTAGCCATCTGAATAGAGGGGTTAACGTCGCAATCGGAGATCTGATTTTCGTTCGACCGTGGGTCGTTCGTTCGGTGTGTGTCTGCTGCGTGAGTGTGGGCATGGGTATCAGTCAATGCCAGCGTGGGTTTGGCTGTCGTCCGGTGCGCGTGGGTTCTAGTTTCGCGCTAGTGTTCGGTGGTTCTGGTTCAGCGTGGGTACGCCGGTCAGTTCCTGTGGGTTCCGGTTCAGTGCGTGGGTTCGTTGCATATCTATGTGTGGTAGTTCGTTGATCAGAGGCGGGCTGTTTTGGGTTGTTTTGCAGCGGGTTGTTCTCGATGGCAGAGACGACGTCTAGTGTAGATATCTCGGTATCAGTGGATATTGAAATTACATATTGGTGATTTTATTGATTATCTGTAATTTATAAATTCCTTATTGCTTATTAATAAAATTAATTCAAGCGGGTTCTCAAAGTGGATGTAGACCAAACTGGTCGAACCACTATATATCTTGGTGTTCGTTCTTTACTACTTTCAATTTATTTATGCTGATTGTTTGTGTTCTGTTTGGCCATTTAAGTTAGGTTCAAAAACTCTCACAACTTGTTCTTATCTTATTTATGATATCACGGGTAACACTATAAGCAATCGATGATGAATAAAACCAGATGTTCTATGAAAAATAATGAATTTCGACCAAATAATATAATATCATTTCCTGAAGTGAATGTTCAAATATCTAATCATTGAGGTTGAAATCATGTTAATAAAGGAAGAGTAATTATTCTATTAATACCACACATATATAATGTTCTGAAGGAAAATTTCATTTTCCAAATGTGATGCAAAAGAGACAATAATCTTGTACCTGTTGTACGATAAGAGTCTCTTTGAAAAAATTAAAATCCTTATTAATGAAAAAAAAATGATGTGTGGAAGCAAACTTCGAAAACTTATTTGAATCTCTTAAAGAGATATAACTTATTTTTTTAACCCCTAAACATCATATTATTTGGATGTTACAATTTCTTAGAATCTCCTGAAGAGAATAAAAATAAATAATAAGAATAAATAATATTTATGTTTTGCATATAGTACATCTATGCATAATATACTTAAAAGTAGACACTATGCTTCCCAAAATTCAAATGCTTGAGGCAAAAAATCAAATATGACATTAAATTCTATAGACTTTATTAAAGATTTTGGTAAAGAAAATAATATTTTGTTAGATGAGCAAAATTGACTATTGATATACTTTATTCTCTTGTAAATCAAATAAATGTTTTGTAAATTTGGAAGGTATGCATTGTAATAAATATCATGTAGAAAGATTAATAATAAAAATAATATATGGTATTTATATACTATATCTATTTGTAAATCAAATAGATGTTTAGTAGATTTGGAAGGTCGCGTTGTAATAGATATCATGTAGAAAGATTAATAATAAAAATAATATATGGTATTTATATACTATATCTATTATCTTCTATGAAAAATGCATATAGAAAAATTTTGCTTTTTCAAAATTTTGCTTTTTCTTCTAATGTGTATTCACACATATTTGTGTAGTTGAAATATATGCAACAATGAACCTGGAGTTTATTGATCAAAATATATTTTTCTTTGATGTGATGAGTCATTTTGGGTCAATAGTGAAAATAATTATTAGAAATATATATTGTCATCCATTAAAGAGCTAAAAGATTTTTCTATCTAATAAATTGTCATATGTGACTTGTCCTCAAGAGATTAATTATCAAACTCTCACTAGCTAAAATTGAAACCGAATCTCTCCTACTTTTGGAACAGATTTATGGTTGTATATCTAGGTTTATTAACCCATCAAGTGAACTATTTCAATATTTTATTATTTTTGTTTGTGCATCTAGTTAGTCACATATACTTATTATTTTGTTATGATATTGCTAGTGAGTTTGTATCTCAAACATTTGATAATTATTTAGGATAAGTGTTGAACATCCTATAGTTTATATTCAAATAGCAAAGCTTCTATATTATAAAATTATGTTAATATATATGCTTTAAATTAATGGCTTATAAATTTATGGCCAAAAGTCAAATATATTTCATGTGCAGTAAATGTTTAAATTATTCCACAACAACAATTAAGATGATGGAATAATTAAAATTAGTCCTAAAAAAAGATTATGAGTCTACGTTGAAATTGATTTCACATCAATTAATAAATACTTCAAACCCCTGATGGGTGATGTATTTACTATACAATTTGTTATTTGTTATTAATGAGACAAATTTTCCAACATTAGGGGAGGAATTAAGAAGAAGTTGGAATAATAAATTAAATGAAATGCATAAGTATTGTCTCGTTGTGATCATCATATAGTCCAATTCAACTAGATGTTCAAAAGATAATTCATTTGCAAAATATTGCAAATCAAATGCTAGATGCATTATAGAAGATTTACTGTTGCAAGAAAATGACTAAGTTATATATAATGGTTGCAAATACACCATCTAAAATTGAAATCCCAATACAACAAATTGTCAATCTAATGAATCTGCAATAAGCCTGAAGCATGATAGACACTTGGGTTCCAAAGATAAAGATCCTCGAAAAAAGTAGTCAATAATCAAAATGAGTGAGTTAATAATATGGATATTCCAGAAGAAATCTAAATATGAGTACTCATAAGAATCTTGAAGTAAAAAAGGATAATAATGATATTGATAAATTATATGTCATGACAAAACAAAGATGGAACCATACTTAAATAAGTTGACAAAAAAATTTCATACAATATTGCTCACGATATTATTTATAAAAATGAGTATTGTATACTCAGGTATATTGAAAAAAAAAATGTCGCGATATGGAAATGATTATATTATGTGGAAAGAAACAATCTAATAGAAATAAAATTATTTTTCAAATAGTGAAAACTAGTAGTTCAAACATTAGAGAATGCCAAATATGTGAGATACAAGTAAATATTTGTAAGAAAAACAAATAGATGAGGTCACATTATATAATGTGAGACGAGTTTCACAATAATTCTCGCAAAGAAATGATATCGATTATAATGAGACATATTCTTCTATGGAGGATACAATACCATGAGATATCAAATTTATTTGGTTTTGTATGAAAAGCTTAACGTACATCTTATGGATGTAGTCATTATACATTTACATGGATCTCTTAATAACTATATCCCTGAAGGATTAGAGGTACCAAATTCTATAATTCAAATATTAAAGAATTATATATAAAACATTCCTGAAGAATGTGATATAATCATTTTATTAAATATTCGTTGATGTGAGGGTATAAAAATAACCTATATTTGTCCATATGCTTTTATAAAAAAAAAATCACAACCTGAGATTTATTATATATTATTTAAATACATGTTGATAATTTAAGCATAAACTCCTGAAGAAATTTCAAAGGCAAATAGAATTTCTTAAGAAATAAACTGAGATGATAAGTTTTGTCTTCGCTTGCAAATAAAACATAAAGTAGATGAATTACATCAATATATACATATAAGATCTTATATGGACTAGTTCTACCATTGAACATTCCTATAATGGTTCAATCACTTAGTGGGAAAGGTTTGTATAATCTCATGTCAGAAAGATAATGAAGAACTTTGGGCCTTGAAGATCCCTAATTTTTGGGAAATAATTGTACTTATATCTTTACTAGTTTATATGCTACTTGTCGTAACATAAATATAATATTCCTTCAAAGAAAGATATTGAAGAAGAGTTAAAAATATATTATGTTTTTATTTGATAATTAGTTTATATGGATTTATTTTATTTTCATAAATCTAATTGTGATCTAGTTGATTGTGAAAATGCAGGTTATGCGATAGTAAAGCAAACCCTATTTATTTCACCGATAGGCGAAGGGTCGAAGTCATCTCAAGGGTTTAGCAACCATCTTGCTATTCCGAGCCTTAGGTCAATCCCTTCTTGAGCAACCGATTCAAGAACTGAATCTTAATAGGTTTATGGAGCAGATCATAATAACTACTCTAATCATGTTAAAATCTTGATGATCTACGAGGCTAGCCAATACTGTTACTATATGAAGATGATAAAGCATAAAGTACTGACATCACTATTCAACGAATTTCTTAAAAATACGACTTGGGAGACTTATTGATGAAAGTGTTACCTACAACAACATTTGAGAAGTTAACACACAACATTTGTATGTGACAACCAAGAGTATCAAGTGATATTTTCACGAGAAGAGTAGATATGTCGCCCTCTTTTTCCCTTGAATACTGAAGTATATAAAATAATGTACTCTTTTTCCTTCAGTGAGATTTTTTTTCATTGGGTTTTTTCTTAGTAAGGTTTTAAAGAGACATTTATTTTATATAATATGAATATCTAAGGAGGAGTATTATAAATGTAATATATATTATAATATATTATTTAGTCTAGATATCCATAACCTACATAGGTTATCAAATATCATAAACCTCCCTTTGAATTTCATGTTATAACATGCACCCTCCATTCAGTTCTATATTGTAACAAACACAATTTCATGTCCTATAAATAGTGGTGCAAGGTGCCTTTCTAAGACCTACCATAATTGAGTTTAATATTAGCTATCCACTTCTTCTCTTCTACTTTTTTCTTCTTTCTCTTCTACTTTTCTCTCTTGTCTTGCTTTCATTGTTATTTTGTTGTTCATATTGTTCTTATTTCATCACACATTTGAATTATTTTAATATTTTTAATCAAAATTTAGTAGATAAAATTCTTAAATCTAAAACCTAATTAAAAATGTTATTCCCACAAGTTACAATATTGTAAAAAACTTAAATAAACTCATTAATTTTAATTTTAATAAAATAAAGTTTTTATACAAAATCCACATATTTATGTATACAATTTTAGAGGCTTGTTTGTATCTCCAAACTATAATTCATTGTAAATTTTTTAATAATTTGTTTTAAAAAATTATTATATTAACCACAATCTATTCTACCTAGAGATCACATTGGTAGTGATTTTGAAATCTTAGATCTCAAATCTCACACAATTTACATAATTTGATAATTAATATAGTGATTTAGTTATTTATAATTTAATAATAAATAACAACCACACACAAAAATCATCCAAAGAAGAAAATATAACAAAAAAAAATTAAACAAATGAAAAATTGGAAAAGAAGTCACATATGGAGTTGGAACAAAGAAAAGTTAAAAAAATAAATGTGATGTCATATATTGTTAATAATTTGTTAATTAAAAGAAGAAAAAGAAAAAATAGATGGTTTAAATACCTAAAAGTTTAATTGAGATACTTACTTCTAGAGTAGTAAAAAAAAATTAAAAAAAGTTTAAAAAATTAAAAAAAATCTTAAATGAAAAAAAAAGAAAAAAAATTGAAAAAGATACATACCTGAACTTGAAAAATTGTAGACGAAATCTAAGAATAAGAAATAAAAAATAATCATGTGGAAATAATGGTGAACCAAATATATATATGAAAATTTATTTCGTGAAATTTAAATTTTGTGGAAAGTGAATACAATTTCTAATACATAGTATTTTGATGCTTTCAAAATAAATTATAATCTTTAAGTTGGTTGATCTTCTTGAATGGTCGGTCTTGGGGTTTGTTGATCTTCTTGGATGATTGGCCTTCGGGCTTGTTGATCTTCTTGGATGATCGGTCTTCGAGCTTGTTGATCTTCTTGAGGATTAGTGTTCACAAGTTGAACTTGAGTTGGTGTTGAGGTTGGTTTGATGTTCGATCTCTAGTACTCGATCCTCTGATTCTCTCGGTTGGGTGGATGTAAGAAAAGCATCGAACGTTCTTGAAGTAGAAGTCTTGGAACGTTCTTGAAGTAGAAGTCTTGGAACGTTCTTGAAGTAGAAGGATCTTGTCTTGGGAATCTTAGACAATCTTCTACTTGTTGATGAAGCTTCAGGAATTGATGAATTCTCTCTGGGCTTTGGTTGTTGATGAATTCTCTCTGAATGCAGTCGAGAATTCTCTATAAGCTCTCTGAAGTATATGCTGACCCTTCCAAATGAGGAGAGCTTCTCTAGAGTTCACAGGTGGGCTTGGGTCTGGTTGATCTATGGCTCTAGCCTTTAGGCCTAATTAGTTGGACTTGGGCTTGGTTGGTCCATGGGTCTGGTCTTTGGGCCCAATTAATCGGATTTAGGCTTGATTTGACATTTGGGTCAAATTCAATCTATTTTTGGGCTTAGTTGAATTTTTACCCAAATAATAATATGGTGAAATTAATCCTATCTGATTCAATGGTCATGATAAAACCATGTAGCGTCATCGAAAATTGTCTTCAGACAAATGTAATTCCTAATTAAGCCCAAATTTAATGATTTGGAATTTCGTCATTAATTTAGTAAATGACATGACAACTTGTGATTGATCCAAAATTTCTCATTCAACAATATATATATTTTTATATATAAACAATCGAAAAATATTAAAACAAAAAAAAATAGGGAGAACGTGTTAACAAAATTAAAGCCAAAACCAACACAAAAACATAAAGAAGAAAAAGAGAATAAAGAAAAGATACTTGAGGCAAATTGAAAGTTAAATTTAACCATTTATAGAGCAAATTCAGATAATATGGTTTTTTTTTTAAAAAAAATAGAAAATTCGTGAAAAAAACAATCTAACTCTTGGATCCATGTGGTTAAACATGAGAGGGATAACTTTTAAGAATTTTTATTACTTTTTTATTTTTAATTTTTAGATAACATGTTTTTTTTTCTTTTAAATTTAGAAAAATAGTAAAAATCCAATATCTTGGATCCATGTGAATTAAACGTGAAAAGTGATAAATTTTGAGCATTTTTATTTTTTACATAAGATGATTTTTGTTTTCTTTTAAATTTATAAAAACCAACCTATCTCTCGAAACTCAATAAAAAAAAATATCTAATATATCTCTTGAAATAAAATTTGATAAAATTTCGTGAAAAGGGATGTAACCAATATATTTAAACAAAATTTGATAAAATTTCGTGCAAAAAAAGAATGTTTAACCAAACCACCTCTTTTAAATATTATTTTATTAATTTGAATGATAATCATACATAGAATTATTGTATAATTGTATTTATTTGAAAACTGCATTACATATAATTTACTTATTGAAAAATCTAACAATTATCATTTAATTAAAAATCAAAATTTCAGGCATGCATATATACATATATTCACATAAATGTAATCTCAACTAAAGGCCCAAATCCTCTATTCTATGGGTTATTGATTAGGTTGGATTGAAAGACTTTTTAATTTCTTCAACCTAAATAACCCTTATTAAAAAATGAACCCAATCCAACCATAAAATATTTGGGTTGGGTTGGTTCGGGTTAATTGAATCATTTACTTAAAATTTTTGTTCTAAAAAGAAGCAAAACATAAATATGTAAAAATTTAATTTAATTATTTTCATATATTGAATTAAGATTAACAACTCAATTTCGATTTATATAGTGAAAAAAGTGCAAAGAAACTATTTTAAGAGTTATTGAATAATAAATTATTAAAAAAGATATTGGAATTAAATAAAACTAAAATCAATATATGTATAAATAATTGTGTTATAAGTAATAAAAAATATATATTTTAAAGTTGATAATAAATTCGAGTTGGTTCGGGTTATATTAGGTGAACCCACGAACTAATCCAACTCATAAAATTTTTATTTATTTGAACCCAAACCGCACGAATTGGATTGGATTAATCAGTTTTCTCGGATCACCGGATTTTTAGAACACCTTTATTCTATTCATATTATTGATCTCAACAATTCTTTTCACTACTACATGTTATTGGGCCTTACTTTTTGGGTCCAGACTGACCCATTGATGATAGTGATATCATGTTTTAATTTTTTTTTTAGTAAAATATGTTTTAAAACTTTTAATAATTAATTAAATTCTAAAAAGTAATCCTTACCCATCATTTTGAATTTAAGAATGTACTTTTAACTAGTTTATTTGTATGTGTGATAAAATTTTAAAAGGTAACATCTTTTAAAAATGTATGTAAATTTATTAAACATCGTTAATTATGTTACTCATTTAATGAATTTAATTTTATCTTTGTATATAACAACTAATAATTATGAAAATAAATAGAATAATTTTCCCACTCGTCCCACTAACATATTGAAACTTTTCATTCATTTAAAAGCTTTATGAAATATTAATACAAAAAAGAGATCGATGATCTATACTCTTTAATTTATAGGTATTAATCATTTGTTATCTTGTTAAACTGCATTATTTCATTTTTTAATTATTTGAGATAGAAAGATCTCTAACTTAAAATAATTATTTAACTATTGTTTAATTTTTAGATTGCAAATATTATTTAACTCAATAGATGAAAGAAGTCGTTAAAAATGATTTAATATATCAAATTCAAAATATATTGTTTAATTTAGTAAATAAATATGTCAATTGAATTGTTTTCTTATTTAATTTCTTTAGTTCTAATTATTGTTTAATTTAATAAATAAACATACATTTGAATTATTTTAATATTTTTAATCAAAATTTACTAGATAAAATTCTTAAATCTAAAATCTTATTAAAAATGTTGTTCCCACAAATTAAAATACTGTAAAAATCTTATATCAACTAGTTTGTTTTAATTTTAATAAAATAATTTTTTATACAAAAGTCACATATTTATCTATTCAATTTTAGAGGCTTGTTTGCATCTTTATAAATTTTTTAATAATTTGTTTTAAAAAATTATTTCATTAACTGCAATCTATTCTACCTTAAAGATCATATTTGTGATGATTTTGAAACTTTAGATTTCAAATCTCCTAAAATTTACATAATTTGATAATTAAGATAGTAATTCAATTATTTATAATTTAATGAATAAATAACAACCACACAAAAATCATCAAAAGAAGAAAAAAAAGTGAAACAAATGAAAAATTAGGAAAGAAGTCACACGTGGAGTTGGAAAAAAAAGCTAAAAAAATAAATGTGATGTCACATATTGTTAATAATTTTTTATTAAAAAATAAAAAACAAAAAATTAGATGGTTTAAATACATAAAGTTTAATTGAGATACTTACTTATAGAGTGATAAAAAGTTTAAAAAGACTAAAAAAGTCTTGAATGAAGAAAGAAAAAGATTGAAAAAGATACATAGCTGGAATTGAAAAATTGTAGACAATATCTAAGAATAAGAAAAACAAAATAACGATGTGGAAATAAAGGTGGACTAAATTAATATATGTATGTGTGTGTATATATATATACTACAAAAAAAAAAAAACTAAAAAATATATATTAAAATTTAAAAAAAAAAATTAGGGAGAACATGTTAATAAAATTTAAGCCAAAACTAACACAAAAACGTAAAAAGAAGAGAATAAAGAAAAGATAATTGCTGGAAGTTGAAGGTTAAATTTAGCTATTTATAAAGCAAATTTAGATAACCTGATTTTTTTCTTTTAAATTTAGAAAAATCGTAAAAAAACAAATCTATCTCTTAGATCCATGGAATGAAATAGGTTGAATGTGGTAGACAACTTTTTCAAACGCAATTTTTAACAGAAAAATAAAAGTTTTGAATAATTATATTAAGTTAATTTACCGAGTAAAATGAAATGAGCTAAAAGATTAAGTTGACTCACAACCAACACATTTCATTTTAGTTTGAAACATTTCTGCAAAGAGGGTATAATGCACATTTAGCTAATTTCTATTAAATAATGGATGTGTTAGCCAGAATCATTGTTGAAGAAGTCATCCTAGAAAAAAAAACTGAAAGGAAAAAACAAAAGATGACAATGAAAAAAGTTGGTCGAGGAGAAAAAGCTAAGGGGCCGACCCTACTCGAATAGGCGGTGAGGTCGACCTTGCTAAAAGTCTAAATAACTTACATCATGACAGTCGTTCAAAATTCTAGTGGTGGCAGCAGCTAGATCATCATATCTGGTAGGTGAAGAAGGACACCTCGATCCAACACTTTCTCAAAGGCTAAAGCTTTGGACAAGAAGTTCAATTTCACCCCATTCAAAAGAAGCCACAAGGAAAGTGAAAAACTGAGTTTTCAGTACAAGTTTCATCTTGAGGTGGAGGGATCCCGGTGTGAAGTCGAGGAGATAATCGACGGTTCATTGGAGGAACGAGACGAGGAGGAAGCTAAGTGGTGTGTTGATCGAGTCGTTCGTCATTGGTTAAGTCAGTAATCCTGTCTTGAGGCCTACTAGATGTTTCTCCTCTTTCAATCACCTTTCGATTTCGTTTGCACCGAATTTTAGAAATAGATGTAAAACCCGGATTTTCATTTTCCCTACTTAAGCAGGTGTTAAAAGGAATTAACTAAGTGAAAGTTAAATCCTATGTTGAAGTGAAGGAATTTTCTAAGTGTTTAGTAGATTTTCCTTGAGTAGCTTTGAGTTAAGTTTTAATTGATGAAATTTGGCTAAGTGTAAGGTCAAAAGAACCTATGCGTTAAGAGTTAGGAGACATTAACACATAAATTGAAAAGGCAACCATGCGTTTGTTAGGTTAGACGCATGATTGATCGAAGTATTGGTAAGAGGCATTGCCTCTAACCTATGCGTTGGATGCATTGGATGATGGATGCGTTGGATGCGGTGTATGCGTTGGACACGATGGTATGCGTCCATACGGCTGAAGGAAGGCAGCCGAGGATGATGCGTTGGTATGGCACGAGGGCGGGCCGTGCAAAGGGCGGCAAGGGCGCGAGGGCATGCGAGGTTCGCGTTGGCCCCGATGGACACATTGGACCAGCTGGGTGTCCTATGCATCGATGCGACCGAGCATCCTATGCGTCGATACCTTGTGGCCCCATGCATCGATGCCTTGCGACCGAGTGACCCATGCGTTGATGCCTTGCGACCAAGCGACCCATGCATCGATGCCTTGCGGCCGATTGACCCATGCGTTGATGTTATCGAGCGACCTATGCGTCGATGACGAACGTGCTATGCATTGATGCTAAGCAACCGTCCTATATGTCGAGGCCATACGACCTTGCTATGCGTTGGAGGTTGATGATGACTTGCACGATGGATGCGTTGGACATGGGCTATGCGATGAGCTAGGTTGGACGCATGGTGGTTGGCTCTTGCGGTTGTTAAGGCTTGCGATGACTGAGTAAGTTGGGTTGCGATGGTGGTGAATTAAAAACCAAAGGGAACCAAGGGTTGCTATGCATTGATAACCTACCATGTGTTGATGATTACACTATGCATTGATACCTGAGGCTAGCGGTATGCATTAGGAAGGATTGTTGGTCATCACCCTAGTGAACGCATATGAGAGATGAGCTCATATGGGGGACGTCATCAGACATATGGCTTGCTAGGAAGAAGTCTTAAGCCTTAAAGATTTGGGGTAGGTGCACGAGGAGATATGCAAAATTTAGACCCATGCGTTGGCTATGTAGGAGAAGGACACCCAAAGTTGCATTGATGGTGTAAGGAAGAGACACTTGGACATGCGGCCAAGTAGGAAGTATCGGTCTTAGAGCAATCTTGGACGCATATAAATAGGGCCAAGGACTTCAGATGAGAATTTAAATTTTCTTCAAAGGGCATAAAGAATAGTGTATTGGGAGGAGGCTATGTGTTGATGGTAAGACCATGTGCTGGTCAAGAGATTCCAAGAGGGGAGATGCTGTCGGATAGATAGGTCAGAAAGTAGCGTCAACTTGGGAAGAGGAATTCTCCCAGAATACTCGTGCATTTGATGTGATTCTAAAACCATCTGAAAGCTAAAAGAATATAGTTTTCATGGTGGGGTTTCCGGAGAATAAGCTCCAAGTAATCGAGCTGAAGAAGGAGGACAAGGCCGAGGGGTCAAGCTATCGGGTAATCTGGGCTAGTCTTGATGTTTTGATGTTTTCGGCCAAACCACGAGAAGTTATGAGCTAATATTTTGAGGTGAGCTTCCTGAGACATTTTAGAGAATATTTATAGAATGAAGTAACTTGAGATAAAGCCTAGAACTATGAGTAATCTGAGCTTTAAGCTGAATCTGAAATTTAGGGTTCAAAAGAGGAGCCCGGGAAGATCAAGGAACTTCTAGAGAGAAAAGTTCCTAAACGACCAAGGTGAGTGGTACTTTCTTTTAAGTCTTAAAGTATATCTTTTAGAGTAAATTGTAGCATGAGAATGAGATTATGTGATCGGGATGGTCAGGGGGTCAATAGACCTAGTTCCTGAGCCCGTAAGCAAAACCTCACGGGATAGTCAAGAGACACGAGAAGTCTAGTGCCTGAGCCTGTGAGATAGAGAATCCTTGAAATGGGATAGTCGGGGGTCTAAGGACCTAGAACTTAAGCCCAAAGTGAATCCTTACAGGATGGCCAGGGGACCGAGGAGTCTAGTGCCTGGGCCTGTGGGATAGAGAATCCTTGAAATGGGATGGTCAGAGGGCTGACGAGCCTAGTTTCTGAGCCCATGATGGGAAGAGCTATGTGCACATAGGCTGATGTTGTGGTTATGATATTGTATGTCAAACATCTACCGTGTGTGTAGGTAGACAACATACTCATTCTAGTTAGTTATTAGTTTAGCAATCTACCGTGCGCGTAGATAGAAGTTGAGACCATACTCGTTTAAGGCTGAGGTTTGATTGTAACCTTGTATTTGTGATATGCTTGTTATTTATGAGTTGAAATAGACTCTAGAAGTTGCCTACCACTCACTGAGCTTTGTGAAGCTCGTTCTATTATTTCATGTTTTTCTTCCCAGGTAGCGAAAAGTGAGGAGTTATAGGGTGTTGCTAAGGTCAAGGTCTGCCACATGCCACAGTTACACTTCTGGGGTTTTACAGTTGTTCTTGTAAACTTTGTTGTTAAGTCTTGGAGTTGTATAAACGTTATATCGTTGTAATAAAATGGGCCTACTTAATCCGTTGTTGTTTGTCTCCTTGACTTAATCAATTCGCTGTATATGAATTTATTAATTGGTGTCAGAGTTATTTCCGCAAGAGTTACTAGGTAGTAAGTGTCCACAAAAGGGTTGATAACTGTTGCAATCACGCCCTTTCTCAGACTTAGAGGGTAGTCTGGGATGGGGTGTGACAGTAAAGGTGTTCGAGGATGCATACTCTAAAATTGTAACCGATTGGTAAGAAAAAAAAATGGTGGCCCAAGGTTGAGGTTGAACACAAGGCCAAGAGTGGGCACTTATCTGCATAATGAAGTAAAAGGAGTAAAACCGTGAGAATAAGCAAGTTTGAGCAATATCAAAATATGCTATTGAACCAAAGATGGACCAAAATGGTTGGATTCGTTGAGGCAACAAAAAAAAAAATTAAGGAAATGGACAACTACCAAATGTCTCCTATAGTCATGAGGGACCACATACACTAAAATAAAAAGTGTTAAAAGGAAAATTTAATTAAAAGCGATTACAAACAAGGAGAAGAGAAATCATGGTGAAACTTATTGTATACCCTGAACCTTGTTGGAACCTCATAATGAAACTTTATGGGACGAGAGAGAGCCAATTTTCGCTAATCCGAAACCAATTGTTTTTTCAGCTTTTTTACAAAGGCCCATTTAAAACAATTCCTTCATTGGAGCTTATATAAAAGAAATACTCACCAAGCTTTGGGTTATGACTCAAAGTGTAGAAAGACATGAATGTAGTTACCGATAGAAGAGATTCGTTTCCATATTAGGCGCAAATGGAGTAACAACCAAGTAAATGACTTCACCTGTAGGAAACAATTTGAGTGAGAGCAATTTGAACCAACACTATGAAACTTGGAAGAAAGGGGTGCAAAGGAAGACAGACACCGAAAGGAAACATGGCAAGGTAAAATGCTACCTCATTTGAAGGAGGATTAGCAATACATTCATTGAGATTAAGGATCATCGTGTGAATATCATCCGGGATACCATAATTGAGTCTCAATTTCTCAAGTTTTGAGACCTTAGAACTGTGGGTGTTGATACTTTATATCTTATGGGTCCTGTAGTTTGTAATTAAAATATACAAATTGTTTATTTATTCAATAAAATATGAGACAATTTTATTCAACATTTAGTAGCATTAACCCACAAAACCAATAAACTAACATTTAATGTTATCTTATGTAGCTTAAACATGTATGTAGAGACATACAAGTGGATTATGTTTAAGTGATAACCTAAATGGTTTGTAGTAGATAGATAAGACTGGGTATCTTATCCTGGTGACACTACGAATACGACCCGTTTTGTAGATGTTATAATTGTTGTAAAGTGCTATAAATGATATGGTCTTGATCATTCATGTTGAGACATGTGAGTGGGGGTATTCTATACAAAAGAGTTTGTGTATGACCGGACCACGAAATGAATAGTCTCATTATATAATGTCGTTAATAAGTAGAGACTTACATTTCATCAAGAGAACCATATGTGACATGACTTGAATCCTAAGTAAGTCGTGAACTCCTGTCTATAAAGGCGGTTATTTGATTTGTATGAGTAAGAGTGGCCAAATCGCCGACTCAATAAGCCTACCATTTGGGTGATTCATTTGATTAGGGAGTTGGAAACACAACTACACAAGACGGAATTAATTTCTTCCTTAATATTGGGGAAGGAGATAAATTGCTCCCTTAATGATTGATTTTGAAGCTTGAACAATGTGGCACCACACCCTCTCTTGGCCGAGAGGGGTTTGGTCATAGTTGGACTATAACTTATTATTCAACAGTAGAATCAGTGGTACTTAAGCAGTTAGACTATAACTTATTATTCAACAGTAGAATCAGTGGTACTTAAGCAGTTAGATGTAACTACTGAGGTAAAATGGTAATTTTGGCACAGCTGTACTTACGAGCAATTTGTGAAGGGTCATCATACAGTTGACTGGTTATATTCAATGGACACAGAAATATATTTGTAGTGCGAAAGGTGCAATTGTCGGTCTTTAGTGGAGTGACCGACAGTTAATGGATGTTGAATAATTTAATTAAAGGAGTTTAATTAATTGTTCAAGTGCCATTGGAGCGTCAATCTACAGGTAAAGTCCCATTTGGAGCTCAATAGAGATTATTGATAATTAATTTTGGATTAATTTGAATTGGTTAAATTAATTGAGGGAATTAATTATATGTGATATAAGTTATATAATGTATTTGGTACATTATATTATAAAATTTATTTGAGATGAATTAAATATTTGAATATGATTCAAATATTAATTATCTGGATGAAATTCATATAATTAAATTTAGTATAAATGTGATTTATACTAAATGCATGCATTATTGAGAGAGAAACAAACTATAGGTTATATTGTATTTGATACAATATAAAAGCTATAGGTTATGTGTTATATTTGATATAACATATAAGTTAATATATATTATATGACAAGGTAGTTATAATATAAATATATATATTAAATAATTTATTAAAAATAATTGTT
This sequence comes from Benincasa hispida, assembly GCF_009727055.1. Classification (NCBI taxonomy): domain Eukaryota; kingdom Viridiplantae; phylum Streptophyta; class Magnoliopsida; order Cucurbitales; family Cucurbitaceae; genus Benincasa; species Benincasa hispida. Next base: position 61,986,426 of record NC_052352.1, on the reverse strand, counting down.
GAATTATTTTATTAAATTATTTTAAAATTTATATTAATTTTTTAAATTAATATGGGAGGGAGTTGTAACTCCCTCAACTCCCTCCCTCACTAGAACGAATGTGTGGGAGTTGACTGAAGATTTAGTATCTTATTCTCTTTTGTTTTTTTCCGCAAAAGAGGCTCTCTAGTTCTTCCCAAGGAAAACACAAACAAAAAAAGAACATAGTTATCTCTCTAAACTCTCTTCCTCTTCCAAAACTCAGAGCTTAGTACTCTTGAAAATTTTCTTTTCCTACAAAGGAAATGTTTTTTGGCGTTGTCCTCATTGACGACCTTTGGCGTGTGTTTGATCATGACCGGAAAATAGGAAATTCGTGAAGATCTTTGGCTTCAAGGGTAAGTCATTTCCTAACCCTTCCTCCTCTTTTATTTTGTATGTTGTAATTTTTTGTCTAATGCATAAATTTGTTGTTCTGTAACTCTGCAATTCTATGAAAAATGAAATTGGGATCGATCCCGCTTCTGCTGTGGACTTTTGGGTTCCTGCAATGCATAAATTTGTTGTTTTGTAACTCTGCAATTCTTAAATTTCTTTTTGTTTTTTTGTCTGTAATGAAAAAAGAATATTGTGTATTTTTTTTTTGTTTGAAAATTCAAGAATATTAATTACTTTTAGAAAGTTTAGCCCATATACCATTTAGTCCTCAACACATATGGATGTAAGTTGAACTGAACTATTTTATTTGTTGACGTCTCAAACTACTTTTAAGTAAAGTATAAAGTTTAAGGTTAAAACCACTTTTGATCCATGAACCTTCATGAAAGTAACCATCGAGTCTATGAACTTTAGTTTATAACAATTTAGTCCTTATATTTTCAATTTTATAACAATTTAGTCATTAAACTTTAGTATGTAACAATTTAGTCATTATATTTTCGACATCGTAAAAATTTAGTCCATAACATAAAAAATTTATCAAAATTAGATGTCAATTTTTAATACTTTATAATGTAACTTTACAAAATATTAAGTCTCTAATTATTTTAACGTTTTATTTATCCATGCAATCTCATTAAAACTTTAACATGAATTTATATAATAGAGACTAAATCGTTATAAATTTCAAAGTTAAGGACTAGATTGTTACATAGTAAAGTTCAGTGATTAAATTGTGACAAAACTAAAAGTATACAGATTAAATCGTTATAAATCAAAATTGAGAAATTAAATTTTTGTTTATATAAAAGTTTAGATACTAAAAATAAATTTGAACCAAAATTAATATAAATATGGATTTTTGGCTTAATGGATTTAGCCGCTCATACAATGATTGGGTTTTTCGTTTCCCTCCCCACTACTGGGCGGTTACAATAAAATTTGACATTTACCCGCGGAGAAATTGAAATACAATTTCAAAAGCACAATCCCCGAACGTTTCACGCGGATCGACTTTCTCGTCCGTCAGATTAACACAACATCCAACGAACGATATAACTCCCCGCGCAAACAAGTTCATCACACGGGCGTCGAATTTACACATATAAATAAAATCTCCCAATCGATTTCTTCCCATCGCCAATTTCAAATCCTTCACAACAAATACTCTCAATTGGTTACCCCTCTAATCTCTCGATCAAGCTACGACAATGTCAGGCCGTGGAAAAGGAGGCAAAGGATTGGGAAAAGGAGGAGCGAAGCGTCATAGAAAGGTTTTGAGGGATAACATTCAAGGCATTACCAAGCCAGCAATTCGCCGATTGGCTCGTAGAGGCGGTGTGAAGCGAATCAGTGGTTTGATCTATGAAGAAACCAGAGGCGTTTTGAAGATCTTCCTTGAGAATGTGATTCGTGATGCTGTGACCTACACAGAGCACGCTAGGAGGAAGACGGTGACCGCCATGGATGTCGTTTATGCGCTGAAAAGGCAGGGAAGGACCTTGTACGGTTTCGGTGGTTAGGTTATAGAACGATTTCATGGATTGATTTGGATCTTGGCTTTAGATCTGTATTCTCTCTACTTTACATGTTTAGTTTTAGGGTTTCTATAACTGTTCTATTGTTCAGAATATGGACGATTTACTTTGCTCAAGAATTATGTTACAAATTTACAAACTGCTCTCCTTATTTCCCCCTCAATTCCTCTTTCTTCGTCTTTCTTTCTCTGGCATTGATGCTCTGCGTGAAACTTCTCGTTATCAATTTGATCTTTTCGAAGAACAGATCGTATTACCAGCCACTAAAATAAATATGCATACTAATAGAGCTCGAAATAAAACGTATACATGTATGATTACTCTTTTCCCCAGTATTTTCTTATCAAGTCTCAAATCTGATGAATTCGGTTGGAAGGTCTTCAAAGATTTTGGAGCGTTAAAAGTTTTGATGACTTGGATAATTGGATCAACCTATTTCAATCTATCTGGTTATTGTATTGGTTCAAATCAAAGAAATTTTATGGACTAGTGGATTGTTCACGTTTATGTTTGTTTTTATATTTATGTTTTTTTTTTAAAATAAAAAATAAATATTTTACTTTGTTTTACAATAAAAATAAAAATAAATGACTTAATTAACTTGAATCTAACTCAAATATTTTATTTTGAAGTTTGATTGAATTTTATAATAGAGTCATTTAACTTTTCTTTTGGAAAAGTAGTTAAATAATAAAAATAATAATGTTAAATTATAAAAACTATGACACTTTGAGTATCTAAACAATTCAAAAAGTAACGAATATACCATATCTAAATAAAACATCTGCTAAACTTGAAATTTACACCTACTTGATTTAATTGCTATACAAACCAAAGCATGCACATTCAAAATAAGAAAAAATCCCCAAAACATACAACTCTAATCTCATATCATAATTTACAAAAGAAATTATGAATTTTGAAAGCATGAACAAAATCACTCTGTTTGGGTGACCAACTTACAAAACCTAGGCTTAGATGACACCACAAATCTCTTTGACCATTGTGTGGAGAATCCCTTCCATTGCCGCGACACTAACAAATAGACTAAAGAACCACTTCCATTGATTATCGATGAAATTGATCTTTCTACAAGCGGAAGGACGAATCCAACAAATCTCTATCGTGTGAGAAGAAAATTGACAACCATAAGGTTTTTCACACTACAAGAATTTTGGATTTTAATGGAAAAAGTGAAACCGGATGTATGTCGGTTTAAAAAAACGAAAATTAAAACCCAAAATTCTTGTAGTGTTATGACAACACTATAGGGGTTTTCACATGTAGAGAAACCAAAATCTTCCTACAAAATTTCTTTTCGTCCATGCATTGTAATCTATTTTTCCACCATTAAAGAAAAAAATAAATGTTGAAAATAAATCTTTTGATATAATATATATAAAGATGTTTATTTTTTTTAAAAAAATAATTAAATATTTAACAAATTGTTTTAAAATAATATTTTATTTCAAATCTTTAGCTAAATCGAATAAATATTTGATATACAAATATATTCTTCTACTTTTTAAGATTCTAAAACCGAAACTAAACATTAGTTGTTTAATTATCAATAGTGAGAATGAAGTAACTCACTATTCAAATACACTATATTTCCATTTGGAAATCATTTAGGGGGCGTTTGACACGTAAAGTTGATAATTATTATAGGAGGAGAGTAATTGAGAGAGTTGATGCGAATAACAAGGTGAGAAATGTGAGCTAATACAAATAACGAGGTAATAAATTTCTTTAATAATTGGTGAGCCAAAAGATGTGTGAGTTTTTTTTACCAAACCCAACCCAACTTGGGGACCAAACACCCCCTTATTTCAATATTGCAATTAGACTATTGGATTGAATGATTTGTTCTTGCTAACTTACTATTCAAATACACTATATTTCTGGAAGTACTAGAAGATATGGTGTCAACAATTACACATAAATCATTCTAGAGAAATTTCAATAAACTGACATTAATCACAAAACATCCTTATCTTCAACAATCCGAATAAAATTCGAATTATTAGAACTATCTCAAGACAAGGTCAAACGAGATACGTTGCAACAAATTGTTGGAAGGATGAATTTAATGGAATATAAGCTTCAACAACATGATAATCATGTTAGTGTTAACTTTCATCTCATCTACTGTCGAAAAGAATCCTTACTTGTTGTAGAGCCATAGTAAAAATAGAAAGATTAAAATAGTGACCACTTGTAAAAAAGATTGACTTTTTTTAGATACTCACGAAAAAGTGTACATCAGAAAATTTAAAATGATACAATAATATAATAAGATGATAAATGATAAAATGTGATAAAAATTAGAAAAAAGAGAAAATTTGAATGACAAATACCGTTTGTTTGATGATAATATGTACTAGTCGAAATCAAATATATTAATAGAATTTAAAATAATAAAAAATCAATAAAATAATGTAAAATTTGAAGATCTAGTATAAATTTAAATTGAAATAGAGATACGAATTAGAAATTGATTCGTTTTGAATAAATCCAAAAAATGTTTATATCAAATAAAATATGATATTAATCTGCCAGTTCAAAATTCAAATTGGCCAAAAAATGCGGTACCTTTTTCTTTTGAATTCGTTTGGTTGGAATCTCATAATTGATACACACTATAACAATTACACTGTATCTCTATTCAGAATTGATACAACAATTATACCACATTTTTATTTAGAATTGATACATGTTATAACAATTACAATGTATTCAATAATGTTGTTAGCCGACCATACTAGGGGCAAATTTGGTATTATAAAAGTGGACATCACATGAGCGGCACATGTTATGTCAAATTTCTTATCATTTTTTTCCTTTTGACATGAATCCAATGGACTCCCAAATTTTGCCATTTTCTCTAATTTTCCAATTAAAAATCACCCGATATGGTCTTTAGTGCTTCCAACTACCTATGAACTGCGTGTACGTGAGGAAAAATGGCGACCAGGTGGTGGAGGTCATTAGAAACGTATGGATGTCTACAACGATGGATTTTCTCCAAGGTGAGAACGAGCAAAGTTGGTTGTACTAATGAAGACTCTAGGACGATGTGATTATTGAAAATAGGATTGTGTTTGACATCAAAAAAGTTGTAGGGAGTTTCATCGTCTTTATTCAATGTGACCATGCTATAAAATCTAGAACGTTATAGTTGAAAACGATGTTGAAAGTAGAAATAAAAGCTGAAAACACGTGTGTATATTTATTATTATTATTACTACTACTATTACCATCATCATCATCATCATCATTATTATTTTATTATTTTTATTATTTTTTTTTAGCAAAGTATTGTAATCAAGGCGTGGATGGAAGAATCGAACCTTTGACCTTGAGGTTGATAATACAAGCATTATGCCAGTTGAGCTACACTCATGTTAGCCCAAATTCTCCTTTTCTCCTTCTCAATCTCATGTATGCGATTGTTGGTTCAACAACTCTTTCTTGAATTTCATCGTCTTGGCTAGCTTTTGACAACCAACCTTACCAGGTTGTCGACTTTTTTCGATCGCTCATATGTTTTCTGCTTTTGTTTCTACTTTGAACATCGTTTTCAACAGTGACGTTCTGGGATTGATAGCGTTTAAAGTTGGCTTTCAAGAGCAAAAGGGTCACATGAAATGAAGACGATGAAACTCCCTACAACTAGTTTGAGGTTAAACACAATCATATTTTCAATAGTCACATCGTCTTGAAGTTGCAATTTCTTCAAATACTCATTTGCCAACAACTTCACTGGTATAATCAACTTTGCTCTTTCACACATTGGAGGAAGTCCATCTTTGTAGACATAAGTTTCTAATGACCCCATTGTCTGGTCGTCATTTTCCCTTGCATACACGCATTCCATAGACAGTTGGAAGTGTTATGCACCATATTGGGTGATTTTTAATTTTATCTTCTAGAATGTTTAGATACTGGGTATTTATGGTTCTAGAATGTTTAGGTAGAATGTATTTGTGGTAATTGAGTTGATTTTGAAGCCGTGCATCTTTGCCTTCTCATTTGTACTTAATTTTGTAGTTTTAGGGTAGTTTTGTCATTTACTAATCAGTATTTTCTATTATATAAATTTATTTTGTTATTTTTATATTTTTGAAATCTTTTTCCCAATGAAATTTTAAAATTTATTATTTTCGTCGTCAATCCAAACTATGAAGAGCCCAATGGATACATGTTGGGCCCTGAGCCCATCCCATTAAAAGATCAAGAAAACAGAATAAAAAGGAGATAAACACAGTAACGGTATCTATATAGTAGGAGTGTACCAAAAATACCTACACGTTGATCCACTATTTTTATTTGGCTTTCTAATATAAAATTGGCAATCTCGGTTCATATATGGGGGAAATAAAAAATCATTAGTTTGGATCAATTTTGATTGAAAAAATTAATAAAAATCGAACTAAACTAAAAGTATGTATATATCCTTACAAATAAACTTAGCTCTCGTTCTTTTTTTCTTTTAATATTTTAACTATGCATGTTTGCTATTTAGAAACAGGCTAATAAAAGAAATTTCATGTCCAATTTCAATCTTTCATTAAAAAAAAACATAGACCCAGTTTTAATTAAAAAAGAAGTTCCAATTCAAAACAAAAAGAAATAAAAAATGAAACTGGAAAATAAAAAAAAAAAGAAAAGGTCCAAAATTGAGACAATCAACCTAACTTGCCTTTATAGAATCGATAGGTTGGATTTAATTTTTGGTTGGCATCCAAACCAAAAAAATCGAACTACTTTCTCTCCCACATCTAATCTTTTAGATAATTAAGGATTTACTTGTTAATCTTCCATTTCTTTTAAAATTTATAAAAAATTCTCACTTAAACTATTTGGTATATAAAAGTAGTATGTGTTGGGGGAATATTGTATATATAGAACTGAATACATTAGCAAACTGATTACACCTCAATTACTAAAAAAAGTACACTCAATGTATAATATTCAAACTCAAACAAAAGCCACATGGTGTAACAAGACTTAGATATGAAAATAATTAAAAACTTGCAAGAACCTCAAAACCTTTGGAGACTTCACAACATAGTCGGGGCATGCTTCTGGTAAGTACTGTCTTGAAGACAAAGCTCTGCATTGTTCATTCATTGCTACTTTTTTTATATAACACTTATACAAAACAACAATGAAACAAGCAAAACATGCTTCCATTCACCCTTAGACTATAACACTTATAATAAAAGGATGATGCATGATAATGCTCACTGCATGCAAAATATAACTCTTATATTTCATGATGCATGCGTATTCTTTCAAGTAATTTCTTCATGCAAGATTATAACATTTATAATACATGATGCATGAATAATTGCACAACCTAAGGTGGGTTTTAACTATATGACAAACACTATAGCATATAAGTACTATACATTACATGTATAAACAACTAATGTTGATGAACCGGGTAAAACCGCCTTAAAAACACAAAAATAAAGCCAACTATTACAAAGACAAGGAGTCTTCGGATTAAACAGGCAAACCGGGTCTTGAACCGCTTGGGCAAAACATCGCTTCTCCAACCATTGTGTACCAAGCACCCCGCGATCGTTTACATGATAAAATAAACGCTTTGTTCTATCACTTACCCGCGCTCCCAGAGTTAAACGATTGTTTAGCATTTCCTAAACGATCATCTAGGAAAATTCAAACGATCGTTTAGTTATAACTATACGATCGCGTACCTTTACTAAGCGATGAAGTTTGAAGTATACGATCGCTTAGCATGCTCCACACGACGCCCGCCTTTCGCGATCGTCTAAACGACTACAATGCCACGAAGCAC
>NC_052352.1:61939379-61978624 GCF_009727055.1 Benincasa hispida | reverse complement strand
TACAATGCCACGAAGCACCATCGCCTAAACAATCGCTTAGCTAGCGTCTCCGTATCGCATACGTGCGATCGCATAGGTAGCAACTAAGCTATGAAGCTTGCTAACTACATAATTGCATAGCGCGCGCCTTCTACTAAACGACAAGCATCGCATGCTTCCACTACGATTGTCTACCTCCAGCACCTACGCGATCGGGCAACCAACGCCACGCGATATGGTAAACGATTTACCCCACCACTTAGTATTAGCTAAACGATCGTTTAAAAGATACTATATGATCGTCTAAAAAAAACTACTAAACGATCGTACAATTAAATCCCAACGATCGTTTACCTGAGGCTACACGATCCGACCAACACTTGGTCTTCTTCTTCGCTGAGAACTGCATCGCCATGCGCCGAAACTTCATCACGAATGACTCGACAAACTCAAACCTTTTGAATTACAGACTCGATTGCGATGTTAATTTCGCCCAAAAACACAGGAACCCTTACAATTAACACTTTGTAATACCGAAAGCTTTAACAAAAAGACAATTTAAACCCTAAACATTCATCATGTTCATCCACAAATGTAGAAAACGGTTAACCACAAATGCAAAAATCCATCGCGACTGAAAAATGCGTTCAATTCAGATCTGTAATTTGGAATATCAGAGAACCTGACTCTGATACCAATTGAAGGAAATCAGACTCGAGAATTCCATGAGCAGCGAAAGAACGATTATTCCAAATCACAATCATGAATGAACAATACATTTATAGTCGACTTCAAACCAACGGTTATACAATTCATATAGAAATTACAACATGAATAACTACAAATGCATAAAGGAAAAACTGTACGAGCAATGGCAGATGCGTCTACATACTCCTTTGCGCACGACCGCTTGAACAACAACAAGTTCGAACGCTCGATCTACACAACCGCAACACAGCAACACGAACACCGTGCTCGTCCTCAGCGATCGCCTCGGCCACGAACTCCTCAGCAACACGAACGACCTCCTCAGCATTACGAATGGCCTCCATAGAACCTCGACGGTGTCGAGTTGCATATGACACCACCAACATGGCTACCTTGGTATTCTCGGTATGAGAATCTAGAGGGTGGGCTCTGTTCGGAATTGGTATGAGGCAGACGAAGGAGGAAAAATCGATCGTGAACATGATTGGGCAAGTGGGAGATGGCAGAGACCTATCGTTTAGGTCGATGCCCAATCATTTAGATAAAGCTAAGCGATCGTCTAGCAAAGCTATGCGATCGTTTAGCTCGGTCTTTCGCCTACAAACACTACACAATTGTTTACTTTAGCAAAACTATGAGATCGTTTGGTAAATACTATGCGATCATTTAGCTCGCCAGTACACGATCGTTTAGCTCGCCCAACTGTCGTTTAGTAAATCCGTATTTACTTGACGACTACGTGAGTTTCTTTTGCGCGAGAGAAAAAACTTTTTTAACTTTTTACGAAAACTTTTCAGCGTTTGTAAATCATCCTAAAGTTAGGAAAATCATTTTCCTTTTAAACTCGCGGTTACCATGATTCAATAACCATCCACTACTTTGGTTATTTAAAAGAAAACAATTTAATTATCCAATAATTAATATTATTATAAACATAAATGATAACCAACTTATCATACTATATTTATAACCTATAGTTTTAATATTTCATCTCATGAAATATTTTAATCATAGTTCTTTTTCTATTCCATGGTAATTAATGTAAATCTCATTTACATCAATCCTCCATTAGATGTATTACTCATACATCAAATTGATTATATCACATATAATCAAAATACCTCTTGTCAATTTGAACATTTCAAATCAACACCAAAAACTGATCCTCAACTAAATCCATTGAGCTACCAAGTGGACCTCATGGACCTGTAGCTCGAACTCCAACGATACGTGAATAACTGACTAAACTCTTTAGTCACGGGATCCACCATTCGTTAACTATCAGACACTCCACTAAAGACCGACATTGAACTCTCCTTACCACAGATATATTATGTGTTCATCTTAACCAATGAGCAGTGTGACAACCCTTCACAGATCGCTCGTAAGTACAGCTGGGCCAATAACCATTATGCCCCTGTAGTTACATCTGTCTTCTTAAGTACTAATGATCCCTCTAATTAACATAAGTCATAGTCCTACTATGACTGAGTCTACTCTTCCAAAGAGAAGCTGTGACCACTATGTTCAAGCCCCGGAATCAGCCCTTAAGGGAACAATCTCTCTACTTATCCCTGCTTTGGGAAAGGAGTGAATTCCATCTTGTGGATTGAGTTCCCAGCTCCCAGATTAGACAAGTCCCGAAAAAGGTAGGCATGTTGAGTTGGCAATCTGGCCACTTTCACCCATACTAATCAAAGGACCGCCCTCAAAAGCAGAAGTTCCCAAAACACTCAGGATTGAGGTCGTGTCACCTATCGTCGTTTAGGTGAGATGCAAGTCTCTAGTATCAACGATGTTATATACAGAGCCTAGTCATCTCGTGATCTAGGTCTTATACAAACTCTTTGAATAGGACACCCCTGCTCGCACGTCTGCACATGAATGGTTAGGATCTACCATCTGTAGTAGTTTACAACACTTGTAAACTTCTACAAAGCGGGTTGTATCTATAGTGTCACTAGGATCAAGTATCCCACTTTAATTTTTATACTACAGACCTATTTAGATTATCACTTAAGGCATGATGCACTTGTATATTACATATACAAGCTTAAGTTCACATAAGATAACCAAGGAGCTTTGTTTTTTGGATATGAGTAAATGCCAGAATTAAATAACATTTATTTTATTCAGTAAACAATGTGTATCTTTACAAAACAACGAGATTCCGGGAGAATTAGGGTACCAATCCAAACAGGGTGTCTATTATATAGACGATGCTTGATCGTTTAGGTAGAGGTACACAATCGTTTAGTAAAAAGGTCGCGATCGTATAGGAAAAAGCTAGACGATCGTTTAGCAAATCCTATGCGATCGTTTAGTAAACTGTGAGTGTGTATACGATCGTTTAGAAACGTTGAGCTATCGTGTAGGCTATCAGTTTGCTATGTGGTAGGCAGTATACACCACTCGTGAGTGAATGTCTAATCTCTTTGCAAAATGAAAACGATTTTCATTTTATCCTTTAGTTACAAAAACTGAATGCACCTTCCACTATCTCACGATTATGGAGAAACAGCCGACACAATTATCCCATAATTGTCAAAATTAAATAATAAATATAATCATATTATATTCATTAACCCATGATTTAATATTACATCAAATGCAACATATGAACAATAGTTCTTTCTCGTCTACTAGATATAAATCATATTTATATCATTTTCCTCCAATTAATGTATCTCATACATTATGTTAATCATATCATATGTAATTGACTAGTTCAATCATATCATATGTAATCGAACTCCCTCTTGTCATTTTAAACACTTCAAACTGACCCAAAAACTGATTCTCAACTTGAATCCATTGAGCTACCAAGGGAACCTTATGGACCTATGACTCGAAGCTCCAACGGTACGTGAATAGCTGACTAAACTCTTTAGCCACAAGATCCACCATCGGTTAACTGACAGAAATTCCACTAAAGACCGATAGTTGCACTCTTCTCACCACAGATATATTTCTGTGTCCATCAGATATAACCAATCAACATTACGATAACCCTTCACAGATGTTAGTAAGTATAGTTGGGCCAATTTACCATTTTGCTCTTGTAGTTACATCTAACTCCTTAAGTACCTGATCCCTCTAATGAACAATACAACATAGTTCTACTATGTGTGGACATCTCTCGGGCCATGAGAAGGTGTGTGGCCCACATCGTTCAAGCCCCAAAATCAGCCCTTAAGGGAACAATCTATCTACTTACCCCTGCTTCGGGGAAGAAGTGAATTCCATCTTGTGTAGCTGAGTTCTTAGCTTTCAAATCAGATGAATCCCCAAAGTGGTAGGTTTGAGTCGGCGATTTAACCACTCGCACCCATGCAAATCAAAGGACCTCCCTTAAAGGCAGGAGTTCCCAACACACTCAGGATTGAGGTCATATTACCTATGATCATCCTAGTGAAGTGAAGTCTCTGTCATGAACGGCGTTATATAACGAGACTATAACACTTCGTGGTCCGGTCTTATACAAACTTCTTTGTATAGGACGCCCCCGCTCGCATGTCTCCACATGAATGATTAGGATCAGACTATCTGTAGCAAGTCACAACACTTGTCACTATTCTACAAAGCGGGTTGCATCCATAACGTTACGAGGATAAGGTTTCCCTCCTCTATCCATATATTACAGACCATTTTGGTTATCACTTAAAGTATGATCCACCGGTATGTCTCCATATACATGCTTAAGTTATAAACGACAACCAAAGATCTTAGTTTATTGGTTTATGGTAAAGCAATTAAAACATCCAATGTTCATAGACAAAATTGAAGAAAATATCATATATTATACATCACAAGCGTTTGTTCAAAACTGTATTTACAAATTACAGAACCCAACGAGAGTTTAGGGCATCATCCCCAACAAGACATACAAGTGGATCATGCCTTAAGTAATAACCTAAATGGTCTGTAGTAGATGGATAAAGGAGAATTACTTTATCCTGTTGGCACTACGGATATGACCCACTTTGTAGATGTTACAAGTGTTATAAAGTGTACAAATAGTTTGATCCTGACCATTCATGTGGAGACATGTGAGCGGAAGTATCCTATACAAAGAGTTTGTATAAGACCGGACCACGAGATGATTAGTCTCTTTATATAACGTTGTTGATAATTGAGACTTACATCTCACTAGGATGACCATAGGTGACATGACCTTAATCCCGAGTGAGTTAGGAACTCCTGCCTATAAGGGCGGTCCTTTGATTAGTATGGGTGAGAATGACCAGATTGCCAACTCAACATGCCTACCTTTTTGGGGATTCATCTGATTGGGGAACTGGGAACTCAACTACACAAGACATAATTCACTTCTTCCCCGAAACAAAGGTAAGTAGATAAATTACTCCCTTAAGGACTGATTTTGGGTCTTGAACATAGTGGTCACACTTTCTTTGGAAGAAAGGATGCAGTTATAGTAGGACTATGACTTATCGTTCATTAGAGGAATCAGTGGTACTTAAGAATTAGATGTAATTAGAGGGGAAAAACGGTAAATTAGCCTAACTGTACTTGCGAATAATTTGTGAAGGGTCATTGCACCGTTGACTGGTTATATCCAATGGACACATAAATATATCTGTACTGCGGAGAGTACAACTGTCGGTTTTTAGTGGAGTGACCAACAGTTAGCGGATGGTGTGAATGAACTCTTATCAAAGAGAACTCATGAGTGGAAGCACGATCGATTTGTATCCATTGTGGCAGAATTAAAGGTATTCACAAACATATAGAACAATTATGACAAATTACAACATGCTTTCAAAATTAAATACAATAGGAACGAGAGACTTACCTTTGAAGATTGTTTCCTCTGAAGATCTCTCACTCTTGTGAAGAACAGGAATATCAACCTCTCGTTATCGCTACGATCGTCCACCTAATTGTCTGGTCAATCTTTCGCTCTCGCTTAGATCATGAACAATATTCTCCACGAAGAAACACCCTCTAAGACACCACCATTCGACAATCTTGGTATTCTCGGAGTGAGAATCCATGAGGTATGGGCTCTGTTGGATTTGATAGAGGAATGAAGGAAACAACTATCAAACTATATGACCAAGCAAGTGGGAGAAGAAACTATCTATCGTATAGACTTTGTGTGCTTGATCGTTTAGTAAAACTCGGAGGTATACGATCATTTAGTAAAACACTCTTGATCGTTTACGCGATCTTTTAGAGAAAGACGCGTTAACGATCGTTTAGACTCTCGCTTAGAAGGCTATCATGTAATCTCTCGTCAGCTAAATTATTAGTAATGCTTTTAATGAAGCGATATCTTAACAAAATGAAAACATTTTTAATTTTATCCCTCAGTTATTCAAAACAGAAAATAACTTCCCATATGTACGGTTAAAGGAGAAACCACCCACAATTATCATATCACTGTTTTAATTATAAATAAATATAATAACTAACTTATCATATTATATTTATAACTTATAGTTTAATATCACATCATATGTAACATTTAGACCATAGTTCTTTTCTGCTTTATTCAATATAAATCATATTTATATCAAATTCCTTCAATCAATGTATCTCATACATCATGTCAACTATTTCACATATAATTGATCCAGTTTAATTATATCATATATAATCAAACTCCATCTTGTCAATTTGAACACTACAAACTAACCCAAAAACTGATTCTCAACTTGAAATCATTGAGCTGCCAAGGGAACCTTATGGACCTGTAGCTTGAAGCTCAAACGGTACGTGAATAGTTGACTAAACTCTTTAATCATGAGATCCACCATCTATTAATTTGCGGGCACTCCACTAAAGACCGATAGCTGCACTCTTCTCACTACAGATATATTTATGTGTCCATTGGATATAACCAATCAACAGTACGATAATCCTTCACAGATCGCTCGTAAGTACAGTTGGGCCAATGTACCATTTTGCCCCTGTAATTACATCTAACTCCATAAGTACCACTGATTCCTCTAATGAACAATACATTATAGTCCTACTATGAATGGACACCTCTCGGGCCATGAAAAGGTGTGTGACGCCACATCGTTCAAGCACTGAAATCAGCCTTTAAGGGAGCAATTTATCTACTTACCCCTGCTTTGGGGAAGGAGTGAATTCCATCTTGTGTAGCTGAGTTCCCAGCTCTCCAATCAGACGAATTCCCAAAGCGGTAGGATTGAATCGGAAATCTAGCCACTCGCACCCATGCAAATCAAAGGACCGCCCTTAAAGGCAGGACTATGGTTTATATATTGCATATGATGTGATATTAAAACTATAGGTTATAACTATAATGTGATTATATTTATTTATAATTAACATTTATGAGATAATTGTTGGTGGTTTTTCTCCATAACTGTATGAGATAGTGGGAGGTTGCATTCAGCTTTCGTAATTGAAAGATAAAATGAAAATAGTTTTCATTTTGCAAAGATATTGGAAAATTGCTTCACGATAGTACATTACCCATCGTCTAACTAACGAGAGCATACATGATAGCTCAATTTGTCTTAAACGATCATGTACACGCGCAGATTTCCTAAATGATCGTATAGCCTTTTCCTAAACGATCGCGCGCAAGAGGAATACTACCTAAACGATCAGCCCCGATTTACTAAACGATCATGCACCATTTGCTAAACAATCAAGCACCCATCTATACGATAGACACAAAATTTCTCCCATTTGCTTGGTCGTTGTAAACGATCGTATTTTCCTTCTCCCCTCTACCAAATACAACAGAGCCCACACCTTCTAGATTCTCACTCCGAGAATACCGAGTTTACTGAATGGTGGTATCCTCCTCGTTTCCTATTCGTGTAGAAGACTGTTCGACAGTGAACGACAATGAGATTTGGTAGATGATAGGCTTGGCGTTCACAGCGACAACGAGAGTTGCTAATTCTGACGAAAGCGAGAGATCAAAGAAGAAAAGTTCTTCAAAAGGTATGTCTCTTGGTCATTTGTAATTTAATTATTAAAAGCATGTCGTAATTTGTTAATAGATACATAACTTGTTATTTGATTGTGAATGCGATATTTCTGTCACAATGAATTTGGAACGATCTTGCTTCCATTCATAGGTGCTCTCTGATAAGAGTTCCTTTAGATCTGACCATCTGTAGCATGTCACAATACTTGTAACTATCTACAAAGCGGGCCGTATCCATAGTGTCACCAGGATAAGGTTTCCCTCCTATATCCATATACTACAGACCATTTAGGTTATCACTTAAGGCATGATCCACTTGTATGTCTCCACCTACATGCTTATGTTACAACGAAAACCAAGGATTTTAGTTTATTGGTTTGTGGTTAATGCAAATAAAATATCTCATATTTCATAGACAATAGTGAAGAAAATATCTCATATTATTATATCACAAGTGTTTGTTCATACAGGTGTTTACAAACTAAAGGATCCTACGAGATTTAGGGCATCAACCCCAACATGGTAGATCTTGTGATTAAAGAGTTTAGTCAGTTATTCACGTACCATTGGAGCTTCAATCTACAGGTCCATAAGGTTCCCTTGGTAGCTAAATGGATTCAAGTTGAGAATTAGATTTTGGGTTATTTTGAAGTGTTCAAGTTAACAAGAGGAAGTTTAATTATCTGTGATATAATTAAATTAATTCAATAATATGTGATATAATTGATATGATATATTAGATACATTAAATGGAGGAATTAATATAAATATGATTTATATTAAATACCATAAAATAGAAAAAGAACTATGGTTTATATGTTTCATCTGATGAAATATTGAAACTATAGGTTATAAATATAATATGATAAGTTGGTTATCATATTTATTTATAATATATTAATTATATGATAATTAATTATTCTTTTTCTCTAATAACCGAATTGAGTGGGAGGTTATTGGAAGTTGTGGTAATTGTGAGATAAAAAGAAAATTGTTATCCAAAAATTGTGTTGGTTGATTCATTTAGATTAATCTCACGAAAAAGGTTATCAAGTAAAAAGGTTTTACTAAGCGATAGCATTGAGAGCATACACGATCAAGCTTTGAGTTTACTATACGATAGTTACTCGCTTAATCGTTGCTACACGATCGATTAGAAAAATCTATACGATAGACTTCATCTTCTAAACGATCGAGTACATCATCTATACGATAGACAATATTCATCTCCCACTTACTCAATCGTCTACTTCCAATTTTCCTCAATCCAAGATCATACAGAGCCACAACTCCTGGATTCTCACACTGAGAATACCAAGGTAACACTTGTGGTGGTGTTCTACTTCTGTTCGAGAATCGAGTTGTCGATTGGGATCGAGGTGCATTCAGATGTTCATTGAGATTGTGATTCGTTCGTTATGTTCGAGTTCGTGCTGTTTGAACGAGTTGCATAATGATCGAGGGATACGTGAAGAAGAGTTCTTCAAAGGTTTGCATACTCTATCCCTTGCTTGTTCCTTTCTTGTAGCATGCTGTAATTTCTGTTTATGCATAATCTGTTCGTTTCCATTTTGAATGCAATTATTTGTATTCAATCTCAATGGGCTTTGGAACGATCCACTTCGCTGCTCAAAGGATCTGTATTTAGATTTCCTTCATACACGACCACTTTTACTTAAAGTTTGGGTCCCACCAATTATAATCAAAGTGTTATTGAGTTGGTATAGATCACATTGATATTATAGGTATGTTTTGTTTAACTTTTCAAATATTTAATTTTGAAAAAAAAAATTGAAATGTTTGATAACTATGCAAAATAGCTTATGAAATACTTATAAAGTGTATTTTAAACGATTTTCATATTTTTTTTTTTAAAAAATAAAAGTGCATTTTTTTTAAAAAAAAAATACATTTTTTTCTTTAGTCATTTCAAACAATCATTAAGTTTATTGGTTACTTATATATGACAAGAATGCAGTCATAGTTTTTTATTTTGACTTGTTTCAACTAGTTGAATTATTTCAACTTTTAAAATTTAATTTGAATTTTGAAAATACTGTTAATATTATAGATAACAAAATGTAGAAACTTATAGAGAAAGTACTATTCATGCACTTATTTTTCAAAAGTGATTAAAAAAAAAATCTAAACTAAACAATTATGCAATGATAATCCTAAATTAGTTTTTCAATTAATTAGAGTACTTTTCATTATGATTGTGACTGATAAGAGTGGATTGAAGGAACCTCCCTACCTCTAAAGTTATGCCAACTTAGTTAGAATAAATACTCTCTCCTAATTTCAGTACAAAATTTTGGTTTAATTACTTTTTCTTTCTTTGTTGAGGATAAATAAAGATATTTTAGATAAGATTTCAGCAATAATATTAAATTGTTAAACTATTTGAGAATTTTTTAGAAAGCATTCTAATACAATAATTTAAAAAAAAACAAATTGGTGTTTATATTTTTAAAATAACAAAGTAAAATAAAAAAACATTAAAAAAAATGTACCTCTCCATTTTCCTAAAAGTAAAATAACGGATTTAGTGTTGTTATTTTCAAATGATGTAGGATGGTCAAAGTCATCAAACATTTATTGCAACACACGTGTCACTAAAACTTGTATCCAACGTGGAACGCTACTATTTTTTACTTTACTTCTTTCAAAACATTATAAATACATAATATTTAAAAATAATGATTATTTTATTTTCTTTTAACTACAAAGTGTATGGTTCAAATCTTTTCGTCATTAACAAATAAGTCATCGTCATTTGGACGCCATAAAATTGGTGTAATGTAATTTTAAGGTCAACTATCAATATACCTTTAAAACTTAAACTTTCACATTTGACACAGTTTAGACCTTTATTTTTACTTGATTATATATAAGATAAGCTCACAACTATATAAATTATTATCCTCCAAAACTTCCACCAAAGTAGCTAGATAAATTATCACAACAATATTTCTAAATAAATATAGAAAATGAGTAGATTCAAAATAGCTCAAATTTAATAAAAGTGTTTCTAATATATTTGATATTTTTTTCCAATTTAAATTAATTTTTGCAATTAAAAAAGTCTTATACGCTTGTGAATCTGAAAAGGTTGTCCATTAATAATTTAAAAATAGATATTTAATGGTGGTCGTTTAAATTGATTAATTCATGATAATTTAGAGTATAATTTAATACCATTATCGATATTAAATTTTAATTGATACATCCTAAAGTTGTGAAGTACGAATTGATATTTGCGTTGATATTTTTTTAATACCATCTTATTGGTAGATGGTTTAACCCTGTCTCCTGCAAACTACAAATTTTCAAACTAACAAAATCTCTTTATTTAAAGTTAACTTAGAAATCACTTCTTTGAAATTTCTGTGACATCTTATTTTCTTTTTCTTAGATCAATTCAAGTGAGGGTATGAATGATGGTAATTAGAGGTAATTAGGATTAGATTAATTAATTAACTAATAAGGCATGGTCATTGGAGTGCAAGAAGTGTTAATATAAATATAAATTTTGGTCAAATCTTAAAATTGAAGTCATCCCTCTCATGGATATGTGCCTCATTTGCTGGATTATTTATCTTGAATTTTGTGTTTCAAAACAGAATCACACCACTTTGATATCCACATGGAAGACATGGTTATTAATTGTCTCAGCTTCTTGACAAAATTTATCAATATTATAAACTTTATAATTAACATAACCCTGATTAAGAAGGTTGTAATTCGAATCTTCTAATTTTTTTTTTTTTTTTTTTTTTTTATTAATCTAGGTCACTTTTTCATTTATATTAATATCAATGTGGATAGAGGACTAAATAATTATTTTTCTTAAAAATATATAGAAATCAAATTAAAATGAGCTCTGCACCATAATATAATATAATTGTAAAATATTAAATTCGGTAGCTCAAAAAATGTCATTTGACTAAAATCGTACAAGAATAAAATTGAAATCATGAATAGCAATTTCGGAGTGAGAAAATGAACAGAAGGAAAATTCGAATAATGAAGGTGGGTTGGGGTAGGTTTGATCAAGACTATAAACTTGATTTTAATTAAATGCACATAATTAATCATTACATGTGTTAGAATATTGATGTGTTATTTATCTTAAATAACAAAAATGGCAATTTAAATCATTAATTAAGTTAGTTGACTTGGATTGGACAGTTCAAAGAGTCATAATATTTTACTGTATACTGAGATCAGCTCCCACCTCCCATAAATGCAAAAAGAATTACATCACTTCAATTTCATTTCCTTCTTTCTCTCAATCCATTTCTCATTGATGATGATTCATTATTAATATGTTTAGCCAAAGTACCAATCTATTCCTTTAAACTTTAAGAGTTTTATGAATTAACATCAATTTATACCATCAATTACATTTAGTTTGTAGTTTGAATAACATCGAGTGAAATCTATTTAAACTACTAAATTTTAACAAACAAATTAATTTAGGCTTTTAGATAAGATTTTCATTAGAAATCATCCATGCATGAATTTTAGTCATTTCGTTTGTAAAACTGACATTAAAAAAAAATCGACACACATGAAGAATTGATGCATAGATGATTTTTAGATAACGAGGAATCTAAATTGATTCGTTTATGAAAATTTAGAATTATAAATAAAGGTGCAAATGGATACATTTTCAAAAAATTTGAGTTTAAATTGATACAACTCTCAAAGTTTACGGGTATAAATTAAAAATATTTGAAGGACAAGGAGAAATAACTTCGATTTACAATTATTTTCAAGGGGAGTGAATTCAATGTGTGGATTTAATAAGGGTGTAATTTGGACAGTATGCTTTTTTTCATAACTTAATAGTTCTTGTACTTCTGATATATTTAATTTCTCAGCTTCCTGCAACCACACGGCAGCTTCCTGACTCTACCCTAGTTTTTATTAGCCTATATTTCAATTTTATTCTCATTAGTTTCTCGGACGACCCGGTCTCGGAGTCGTCGGAGATAAGGATTTCGATTTGTTAGTTGAACTTAAGAGATGTTCCAACATGATTTTTAAAGTGTTAGTTGTAAATATAGCAAGTATAAACAGATATAGTAAACTACTATTTTTTGAAGCTTAATTAAATTATGAGGCTATTGTGAAAACCGAATTATTAAAAATTCAATTGAACATTAATAGGAGTTTGTGTAGCTTAATTACACAGTTATTGTTTATGGGATTTTAAAGGTAAGTTTACTTAGAATTGCATTTCAGTCATTAAATAGCTTGATTATTATGCTTGGTGAAAGATATTGAAAAGAGTAAAGAAAAATAAATTAAAACTTGGGATAAAAGATAATGGAATGATATGTAATTGATTGATTTTACAACTATTGGTTCTCATGCTCATATTGGATTTTAGGGTTTGGGATGAGATTCAATTCTCATTATGTTCCTTATGATTTATTTTATTTACTTTTTTTTCCTTATAATATTACTTATTGACAATGATGTAAAAAGAAAATATAATGTGGATATATATGCAAGAAAAGAAGTAAAACACAAAACTAAAAATGTTTTGATTATGTTATAATTTGACATGAGATATGCCACCTTCAAGATAAATTGATGTTTGAGGCTAATAGCCCAAAAAACATCAACTCAAGAACTTCTGTTCCATATAGTATAATATTTCACTCCACAAACACACATACAATGAGAGAAGATTGAACAAAAAGACCAAAAAAAAAAAAAAAAGAAGAAAAAAACACCTTATGGGGGATTAACTAATTTCATTCACACAACTAATTATTAAGAGTACCTCTACTTGCAGATCCATGGCCAACAATGGACAACAAAGCATTCTTCACACTCACTAACTGGTAACAACCTCCAAACAATGAAGCTCTACTTGAAGAACAACCCCCAAAGCACAAAGTTGATGTTGGAGAATTGGGAGTACTCCCGGTCACCACCTCGTCTCTGTCGTTGTCGTCAAAGCTATACTCGAACGGTAAGCTTGAAGATTCCGAGAAACGACGACGACGTTTGAAGAATTTAGGTCTAACAAAAGCTGAGGGAGATGAGGAGGACGATGAACGAGAGGACGACCATGACGCAGAGGAGGAGGAAGAGGAGGAGCCAGATGATGAGGAGAAAGACGAGGAGGTTCTAGATTTCCTCGGTGTGAGCCGAGGAAAAATGGAGCTCAAAAGGGTTGGTTTGGAAGAGGCTTTGGATGTAGAATGTGAAGAGGAATAGTAAGAAGGAGGAGGAGTAAGAGGAGGGATGGAAGTGTCTGAAAAAGGATGCTTTGGAGTTCCTGGTCGGGACTCCCACCGGAACGGAATTGCACCGGTGGCGCCGCCGTAATATACTCTAAAAGAGGAGTTGGTGGTGGAATTAAGGTCTTTGGATAGAGCCCTATTGAAGAATCTATCTTCATGTTTGGTGCTTTGGAAAGATTTTTGAGAGATTTGGTCATAGTTTTGAGTTTGCATCTTGAAGCCAAAATTGATATGAAAAAATGGGATCTCTTTCTTTGATCCACAGATCTAAAAGTTGGATTTAAAGATCCAAAGCAGCTGAATTTGATTGATATATAATAATAAAAAATGGAGGGGAAAAGAAAATATGGATGCTGTATGAAGTAGCTAGGAGAAGCTATTTGAGTTCTAAATGCTTAGTCTATGCAGTTGTTGAACAGTGTATAATAAATTAAAAGGGTTGTAACATTGAAGTTGACAGATATAAATATTGATATCAGGAATTTGTCTTTTAGAGGAATCAGCTGATAGTGGATTAATTTACAATTAAAATATTAGAGTTAACCAACCCTGTTTTAGTTAGTAAATTAATTAAAGGGGTAAAAATTAGTTAGAGTTTCTTGGTTGAATATGTGGGTAGGAATTTAATAAGGGGAGAGAAGATGGCCCCATTGGCAAATGCAGAAAGTAAAGAAGGGCATCATGGAAAGACAGTTGAGAGACACAGGTTTTTTTTTTTTTTTTTTTCAATTTTAGTTTTAATGCAGAGACTATTATATATTTTTAAAGTTTAAAAATTTATTAAACATACATTTTGAAGTCTTTATCGAGATATTGTTTTTGTTAGAAATGTTGTTAATATAATCTATTTTTGTCATATTGAGAGAAAAACAAATCCGTTCATATTTTAACACCTTTGATCTGGAAGGAGTTTTTCTCCTTTTGTTTAAGGGTGTTGGGGAGTGTTTGAATGTCCGCTCTCTACTCTTTACCTAAAAAAAAATATCTATATTATCTGGGTTTAGTTTTTATCTGGTTCTTAAATTTTAAAATATTATAAATTTAGTTTAAGTTCTGTATTTGGTTTCAATTTAGTTCCGAGATTTCAAAATGTTACAATTTTACCTTTGACATTTGAGTATTTTTTTAAAATTTAATCCATATATTTTAAGAATTAGATTTTTCATTAAATACTCATTTATTGCCAATAGTGTTAATGTATTTTAATAAATTTAAAATCATTAAACAAATTATAATTATTAATTTCACTATTTTGCATCATTTTTATAATTAAATTTAAAATTTTACTTCACAATTATTTTAAATTAATTAATAGTCATTGATGTCAATGATTAAAAGTGAATGATTAATAAAAAAAAATAGAGGATAAAAATGTAAAATTTTGAATTCTAATGATCAAATTGAAACAAAACTCAAAATTGAATGACGAAACTGTTACATTTTAAGATTTAGAGACTAAATTAAGACAATAATCAAAACTTAAAGACTAAATGTGTAGTATTTTAAAACTTATGAATCAAATAGAAGCTAGAACTAAAGTTTAAGGACAAATTTTTTTTTTTAAAAAAAAAGAATTATTAAACATAAATTGACATTCAATGCCTTATTAAATACTTTTAAAGTCTATAGACTACATAGGAAAAAAAATTTAAAAATTCGTTGAGTAAATTTCGAATTTATAAATTTAGTCCCACTAGTGGTTTTATTATTATTATTTGTTGTGGGTTTATGAGCGTGAAGATGGTGAAATAAATAAGAGATGGTCGTGGTCCATATGATCCCTCCATGAAAGCTTGCTACTTTAATGTGATTTATTTATTTATTTATATTTTTAATAAAAGAAAGATGGTTGGAGAGAGATGTTGAAAGAGATGTGATTAAAGCCCTCATAATATAATACCTATGTGGCCATTGCTAGTTTGTTAGACATGTTTATGGATTTCAATTGTATTCGTGTCCAATGATTTTTTTTCCATACTTAGGATTTTCTTTAATATTTTTATGTAGATATATATATGCTTAACTCGAATATCATCTTAAGTCATTAACAACTTAGTCGATAACATTTTCGTTTCTCGTTTCCTGTCTCCGTTTCTCATCTTTTAAGAAATTGATTTATCTGATAAGTGTTTTCGTTTCTTGTTTTTAGAATTTAAGAAATGTCTCTAAAAGTGAGATCAAATTTGAGAAAACTATAAAACATGGTTTCTCGCCTTATTTCATTTCTATTTTACTTATATTATTAGATGTGTCCCAACTTTCTCTAGCTTTAACGACTTGGTTTCAATTCCTAGGCTAGCCATTCCTTTTTTATTTTTCTTCTTTAGTTTTATATTTCTTTCTTTCTTCTACATTTGTTTTCTTTTCTATATTATCTTTTATATTTCTTTCTTTCTTTTATTTTTATTTATTTGATTTTATATTTTATATTAATTTAATTTTCATTTTGATTTATATATTATTTTAATTTTCAAAATTTTAATATGTATATTAAAATATTTTTAAATTTTGGAATAGGGATGTTTATATATTATTTAATTTTTTAAAAAAATTTTAGTACCTTCAGAACAAGTTAGATTTTACCATTTATAAATTTTGTTTACTAAGACATTCATTTAGTTCATTTTTATATTTTACAACAATGACATTAACATAATAATATAATTTAGTTGGTTTGAGTCAACATCATTTCAGATAAATGACTTAAGTAAGAAATAATATTGCAAATCAAATTTAGCAACATATGAATGATATAAACAATTCTATTAACATTATTAATTTTGCATCGAAACTTAGGTATATTTGATAATATAAATTCTGTTTTATAATTGTTATATATATATATATATATTACATAATTAAATTATATTTAAACTAAAAAATAGGAGAAAAGGTAAGAAAAATACAATAAACGAGAAAGAGAAATGATTATTGAACAAGTTTTTGTTTATGTTTAGGGTTTTTTTTTTTTTTTTCAAGAAACAAGAAACGAGAAACGAGAATAGTTGTCAAACATATTCCTATTTCTAGTTCTTAAAAAGTAGGAAACTGGAAACAAAAAACAAGAAACAAGAAAAGGAATATAGGAAACAGAAACATTATCAAACAGGCCCTAATTGACCCAAAAATTTAGGAGCCACTTGCAAATAGGGCAAAACAAAGTACATTAATTATGCTGGTAACTCACATGTTTGTTGTTTGCAAAAATAAAAAAAATGAAGCCTAGCACACATATAAAAAATGCAAAAGGTCGCAAATGTCCCTCACTACTGATATACATTTAATACACTTGACTGACTATCGATATACCTTACTGATATACTATTGATAAAACTTGGTAAGGGTGCACTTGTTTATATTAGTGATGTACTTGATTGAGTTGTTATATTTTATAATGATACACACTTAGATTAAAAAGAGAACCTAAACTTCCTTTTCGTACGCAACACCCCCCTTCCTAACATCTCTCTTTTACCAACCAGTACTATATAATACCATTTGTCGACGGCCATCGCTCTATCTTCCCTACTGCTTACCTTCACCAACCGCCACACATCCAGTGGCCTGTTGCAGGTCGTCTCTCTCTCTCTCTCTCTATCAATTGATTATTTTAATACAAATATGGAATAAAAAATAATTAGAAATTCACATTCGAAGTTTTTGTCATATTTGTAAAATATAAAATATGGGTTATTGGATTTAGTGTCTTAAATCTTGTGGATCTTGCAATTTGTGATTTATAGATACAAATTATTTATTTAATAAAATAAGCAATATTTTATTTGACATTTAGAACGCATTAACTCAATCCAATAAACTAAGATCCAAGGTTATTTTATGAGCTTGAACAGTATATAGTAGACATATAAGTGGATCATGTTGAAGTAATAACCAAAAAGGCCTTCAATATATGGAGACAATTCGGTGCTTTATCCTTGTGATACTACGAATACAACCCATTTTGTAAGTGTTACAAACAATTTGATCCAAATCGTTCATGTGGAAACATGTGAGTAAGCATATCCTGTATAAAGTGTTTGTATAAGACCAGAACGAGAAATGATTAATCTTTCTTTACAACACCGTAGGTTTTGACTCGATAAGATGACCATAGATAACTCGATCTCAATCCTGAGTGAGTTATGAATTTCCATCTATGAGGGCAATCCTTTGATTTGTATGCGTGAGAGTGACCCAAGTTACTGACTCAATAAACCTATCATTTAGGAGATTGTCCGAGTAGGAAGCTAGGAACATAACTCCACAAAATGAAATTCACTCCTTCCCGCTTCTAGGGAAAGTAGATGTATTGCTCTCTTAAGTGTTGACTCCGGGTTTTGAAGGGCCCTTCCCTCTCATTGGCCTCCAGTCTTTTCCCTTCCCAGATGCTTTTACAAGCCCTACTAGGGAGGATTAGTATAAAAAAAAAGGGTTGGTGAGGGATTTTTTATGTTAGGACCATAAACATATTGTTCATTAGAGAATTAGTGAGATTTAAGGAGAAAAATGTAATTACAAGGGTAAAATGGTAATTTTGACCCAACTGTAAATACGAGTAATTCGTGAAGGATCGACTTATTGATGACCGGTTATATTCATAGACATAGAAATAGATCTATAGAAGAGTATAGTTGTAGGTCTTTAGTGGAGTGACCCAGAGTTAATGAAGGATGATTATATTAATTAAAGAGTTTGATTAATTTAATTTCCAATTGATTAATTTAATTTCCAATCATTGGAGCCTCTAATCTATAAATCCATTAGGTTCTCCTCTTAGCTCATTAAGGGTAAAACAAAGATCAATTAATTTTGGAATAATTTGAATTGTTCAAATTATTTTTGGGAATTTTATACTAATAAGGATTAATATAAAGTATAATGTATAATGAACATTGCAGTATATAGTTAATTATAAATATGATTTATAATTAAAACTATATAATATGAAAGAATAATATTTGGATAGCATCCAAATGTTTAACTAATTTGAATTGGACTTATATTAAAACCATATAGTAAAATTTAATATGAACTGGATTCATATTGAAACTATAGGTTAAGAAAGAGATGCATTTTTATATGAATTAAATAAATATGTGATATTTATATGGGTTAATTAATAGTTAATTAATTAATTAATTAATATTTATTATATATTAAATATGATTAATATAATTATTAATTAAATAAATTAATTAATTTAAAATAAAATAATTCCCTTACAGGAGACAAAATTTTCCGTGGGTCCCTGAACTGATCGGAACGAGAAATCCCCGGTTTGACTAGAGACGAGGGTCAAACCAGGGATTTATGGGCGGGGACGGGATCCTCGCCCCGTCCCCGACCCTGAACCCAATCCCCTTCCCTACCTCGATTTTTTTAATTGTTAATATATAATAATAATAATAATAATAATAATAATAATAATAATATATTATTAAAACGATATGTTTATGTTTTTTTTTTCTTTTTTAATTTTAAACATCTAATCTAATAAATTTAATTTTTATTAATTTATAATTAAAAAAACATGTAATGTTTAATTTAATCAACTATATATAAAAATAATACTAATTCCCCGTATAAAAGTTACAATTTCATTATCAATATTAAATTTAATTAATTTTAAATAATAAAAATAGTAAAATAATAAAATAAAAAGCGGGGATTTTTCTCCGAAGGACCCGAATTCCCAAATGGGGATTCTCTGACTCGACCTCGACTCCCCAAAACGGGGAATGAGGCGGGGTCGGGGATTAAAAATCTCCACGGGGATGGGGAGTGCATCCCTGTCTCGCCCCGATCCCTTTGCCATCCCTACTTACATTTATGTAGGGGAATGGAGAGTGCAGGTGAGGGGTTATTTTCCCTCATGTGGTTTTTGTGTTAAAAAAAACACAGAAACTTAGAAGAAGTTATTGATCTCCAAAACTATCACTCACTATCTCATCTCTCTATATTCTCTCTCAATTTCAAATAAAAAACTTTCATGTAAATTTTGGATCCCACCATCCATTGATCCTCTTGGAGACATAGCAGGGAAGTCTTATTGGTGGTGTCTTGTTGTTCGAGTTTTTGGGATTTCGTACATAGGAAATTCGTAGAAATTTCTTGAAGGTTTTGGTGGTTCAAAGGTTTTTTTTTTTTTTTTTTTTTCAAGTTCCCCTAATTGAATGTTTAACCTTAATTTTCTTGTAAATCGATTATGTTTTTCTCATCCCAATTCAAAGACAAAAGCGATTTCACGCTTCCGCATTGGGTTCAATCCCTTCAGGTGACACATCTACAAAGTAACATATTCAAACTGCCATCTATTGTAACTTTTCAAAATTTAAATTAATGGACGAAGGTAAATTTAACATTTATATAAATACTCTAACAATTTCAGTCAGTACATTTAATATTATATTAGAGTCAAAATTAATAAAATTTCAAAATCTAAATATTCAATTTTCGCACCTCACATACAATAAAAAAAAAAAAAAATTAATTTAGGAAAGATTTTGAATATTTGCTCTCCACATGCACACTAGAGATTAAGTTGGAGAAGATCTATGTAGTATGTAAATAAAATACTAACATTTTCATTATCATATGATTTTTTGGGTGAACACAAAATATAGTCAAAATTATAGGTTAAGTGACAATATGCATAGATGTCGTATTCAACTTAAAATTAAATCTTAACTAAATTATTAAAAAAAAAACTTTTTTTTTTTTTATAGCAACGTTTTTCTTTTTTTTTTTTCTTTCTTAAAAAGAGATTAAACACATAACTAATTTTTTAAATATCTTAGGAAAAAAGCTCAAAATGGTATGGAGGATGAGACACGTATCGTATCCTTCCATGTCACTATATAAGGTTTTTGTCTGCTGAATATGACAAGGGAACAAATATTATGTACATATACCAAATAACTATAGTTCACATGTTGTTCATATGTATCTTTTTAAAAATCTTTCATAATCTGTCTGTTGTATTTCTTTTTCACTCATTAAAAAGGTGAAGCTACTTGTTTTTTTTAAAAAAATGAAGCTACTCCACATAAAAGCTATATGAATTTTATATAAAATCTACATTTAATTTTTATATAAGTAAAAATGAAGAAATCTTAATTTATGTAATCGATGATTTCTATTATGCGAAAGTTTGTATTAAAAAGGATGTAACACCCTAGGCCTAAGATTCGGAATCTGGATGGCCTCGACCTGGCTATGTCGTCCTTACGTGCTTTGAATGATTTCCCTGAGACCTGGCTATATCGTCCTTACGTACCTTGAATACTTCTCGAAGAGGAAGTTATCCCCATAAACCAACACAAGTCCTAGGCGTGTTCATGGGTTGGGTTGAAAGACTTTTTAGGCCCAACCCAATTGTTTGGGTTATAAATTTCTTCAACCCAAATAACCCTTATTAAAAAATGAACTCAACCCAACCCAACCATGAAATATTTGGGTTGGGTTGATTCGGTTAATCGGGTCATTTGTTTAAAATTTTGTTCTAAAAAGAAGCACAACGTAAATACGTAAAAAACTTATTTAATTATTTTCATATATTGAATTAAGATTAACAACTCAATTTCAATTTAAATAGTGATTTTTTTTTCTAAAATGCGAAGAAACTACTTTTAAGAGTTGTTGAATAATAAATTATTAAAAAATATTGAAATTAAATAAAATTAAAATCAATATATGTATAAATAATTGTGTTATAAGTAATAAAAAAACATATTTTAAAGGTAATAATAAATTCGGGTTGGTTCGGGTTATATTAGATGAACTCTTGAACCAACCTAACCCATAAAATTTTCATTTATTTGAACCTAACCCAACCCAAACCGCGGGGTTGGGTTGGGTTGATCGTTATTTCGGGTCATCAGGTTTTTTTTAACACAACAAGTCCTTTTAGCATGTTTTGTCCTCATTCACGTGAGTCCTAGGAAAATTCCCTTTGGAGTTTTTATGATTGAGCCACCGAAAAGGAAGGCGCATCTTATTGGTATAGGTAGTAACTTTCAATTCTTAAGCCTTTCTTAACCATACTTTCATGTCCTCAAGATCTCTCTCATTCAGATGTGATATCGGTTCATTCATGCACCCCTCCCCCTCCTGAACTCGGGTCGTTACAGAGGAATTAGACTCAAATGAGATAAAAGGTGAAATTCGAGATTGAAATACCCGACCCAAGACTCAAATAGACATTGGGCCAATTGAGCCATGAGCGAAGGTCCATGAGGAGTTACACTTGACCTCGGCCCTGGATGAGGCCAAGGGACGAGGCTGAGACCCTTCATCTCGAGAGTCAGAAATGTGGATATTCATAATCAAGTCCAAAGAAGAGAGGGAAAATCCTAGGTCAATTTTTCTACATATACATCATTATGATTTCAAAAGAAGTAATTCACTCTTATCTCTAACACTCCTACGACCAAAAACAACGGTGTTGTGACAAGTACGACACCGGTGTCCATATTCTTCTTATTTTGCAAGTCACATCTTTCCTAAATTACAAATTTACAATTGTCGTGAAAGTTAGATACATTTTCCTTTATTTAGATTTTGGTATCAATAATACGAATTAATTAGATCTATATACACATGAAACTAATCGTTACGTTCATGATTGAATCAATCATGAGTAGAAGAAGTAGACTGAAAATTAGGTTACATTATGGGAACATAAATCTAAAGTCAGATATGTATCAAAATGCAGCTTTAACTTAATTCCCCAATTTCGAAATATAGATGAATGGAACTCGCGAAAAATGTTTTGGAAATTAATATGCATATGGCTTATTGGTTGGGGTATTGATAGTGTGAACCAAAAATCATGTAAAATGGAGTTGTAAAGAATGGTAAACATTAATTTTGGTGGTCCACATATAGGTAGATAGGATAATTAATATGTTACAATTATTATATCAAAGGAACAATGGAATGCTCTGATTAAAGCTTATTCTGTACTCACCATTTAATTTTTTCGAGTTTTACGAAAAATTCAACAACATCATATAAGGTTGGTGAATGAATGTTTATATAATTTAGGCTCAAATGCTTTTGGAATGACAAATATGTTTTCTCCGTATAAAAAATACTTCTAAAAAGATTCTTATTAACTAAGAGTATTTTATTTAATTACCGTGTAAAGATGGGAGATTGAATCTTCAACTTTCAAAATAGTAATAGATATCTTATCTACTAAATTATGATCGAATTGACATAAAATTATTGCTAAACTTGATTATTTTGAATATAAAGTAAAATTAAAAGTACTCCTAAATAGTCTTTTAAAGTAAAGATAATTAAGTTAAATCACAATTATTTTTGGAGATGATTGTGATTAGCAAGCAATGTGAGGTTATTGGATTGGGCATCATGAGTTCATTTATAAAGACACATGATGGCCTAAATGAAAATGTTAAAGAAGAAATTGGGCTCATATAAATGTGAGCCCAAAGGGTTTGTTTTGTGTTTCTTTGTTTTAAGAGTAGCTGACAATTGTAAAGAGATACATTTAACAGTAATGCAACATTTATCAAAAGTGTGATTATAAAGATCCATCATTTTTTTTTCCTAAAAAAAATTGATTTAAACATTTCAACAAGTCCACAATTAATTATTACATCTCATTTGATAATTATTTCATTTTTAGAAATTAACAAATTAATTAACACTCCTCTCACCTCTAAATTTCTTTACTATATTATCTAATTTCTATCGATATTTTCAAAAACCAATAAAATTTTGAAAAAAAAATTGTTTTAAGAAAACATGTTTTTATTTTATAATTTAGTTAAAAATTCAACAATTTTACTTTAGAAAGATGAATACTATGATAAGAAATTGAGAGAAAACAAACATAACTATTATACATACAATTGAATCTTATATTTAATAGATCATTAAACCTTCGTTGATAACTATTTGATTTTTAAAATTTAAGCATATATTCACCCTTCCACCTATAAATTTCTATATTTTGTTATTTACTTTATAGTGATATTTTAAAAATTCAAGTCAAAGTTTAAAAATAAAAAATAAAAATAAGTTTTCACGAACTTATTTTTATTTGTAGAATTTAGCTGAAAAACCATGAATTTAAATTAGAAAGGTAAAACCATACTTGAAAAATGGGATAAAACAAGCATACATTTTAAAAATAGAAACTAAATAACGAAATTGTTATTATTATTATTATTTTTATGAGAATAACAAAATTGGGATCTAAACTTCTAATTTTGTGACACGAAATTATTATATTTTTATAATAATGAAAAACTAAACTTGTAAGTTATAATATAAATGTTATAATAATGAAATTGGAGGAAAAGTAGTAAATAAATAAAAAAAAGATTCCGAGTAACAAAATTGAGAAATAAATAGTCTTTATCGGGAAATTAATTAGTAAAAGAAGACATGTGTTGTCAATGTCATTTCTGATTTTTACAAATTAACAGTTTTAAAAAAAGATGTTGAAGCTATGAATTGTGCACTAACAAAAATGTAATTGGTAAAGACGACGTCGTAACATAGGGATCGGAGATTTTTTTTTAAAAAAAAAGAAAAAGAAAAAGAAAAAGAGAAAAAAGAAGTGAATGAATGAATCCTAAAAAAAAGGAAATTAATTGGTTTGGTTGTGAAAAAGTTAAAGTGATGCACTCGCCGCAATCATGCTTTTATTCCCCCGTTCTTTTTTTTCTTTCCTTTACTTTCTTTTTCTTTTATATAATCATTTTAAATCATCAAAAGGAAATATATATAAATATTAAAATATCCAATTTAATATTTTCTTTTCTTCTTCCTCTCCCTCACCACATCTTTTTTCCCCAAATTTGCAAATTCTCTAATCATCACCAACTTTTAATTAAATTAAATAGGGATTTATTTTCAAATTTAAATAATTTAAACTCTATTTAGTAACATTGTTTTTAGTTTTCTATATTTAAAAATTATGTCAACTTTTTTTTTTTTTTTTTAATTTCGTATTATGAGTTCATATTTATCGAAGATATACTTAAATTCTGAGTTAAATTCTAAAAATAAAAATATGTTTTTAAAAATTATTTTTTTTAATTTTTAAATTTGATTTGATTTTTTAAAATATTAATGGAAGCTAGATAACAAAGCAAATAAAATTTTGTAAGTGAAAGTAGTAGTATTTATAAGGTTAATTTTCAAAAATAAAAAAAACTAAAAGTCAAATGGTTATTTAACTAGACCTTAGATTATAGTTTTTTACTTTTAAAAATCAAATTTATGAGTACGACTTCCATCTTATAAGTTTATTTATCGCGTTACTTTTTTTTTTTTGTTAATATTTTCAAAAATCAAACCAAGTTTTAAAAATTAGGATATTATTTGACAACTATTTGGTTTTTTGTTTTTAGTTTTTGAAAATTAAGATTATAAAACTACTTTCATCCCAATGTTTTCAAAAAATAAAATAAAATAAAATAAAAAATATATTTTGTTTTTAAAATTCGATTATAAATTCAAATGTTTCGTTAAAATACATGAAAACTATAATGAAGAGATGAATAAGAAACAAGATAAAAAATGAAATTATTACCAAATTAGGCTTAAAAAGAGAGTTTCAAAATTTTGTTTTTGTTTTTAAAATTTGATGAAGAATTCAAATGTCAAAAACCATGATATGTAAAGTGAGAGAAAACAAACATATATTTCAAGAACCATAAATTAAATGAATACTCGAAATTCAAAATATTTTGACCTGGTTTTTGATGTTTGAAAAATAAGCTTATAGACAAGACACTACTTCCATCTTCAAATTTCTTCATTTGTTATCTATTTTTTACCAATGATTTAATAAACTAAACCAAAATTTGAAAAAAAAAAAAGTAGTTTTTAAAAACTTATTTTTGTTTTTTGAATTTGGTTAAAAATTGAATCATTGTACTTAAGAATTATGCCAGTCATGAAAAGAAATAGGGAGCAAATATACTTATTTATTATTATTATTATAAAAAAACAAGGATGAAATGGTTATTAGACCCAGCTTTATTTTTTAATTCAATTTTTTATGGGACCTCACACAAACAAAACAGTAAAACACAACCAGGATCATACCTTATAGTTTATTCAAAGGTGTTTCACTTTGCACATTTGTTTTAGATTATTTTATATATGGATTTTGAATAATCAATTCATTAATTAATGAATTTCAAAAAGCAAATTAATGTCAGGTGTCACTTTTTCCCCCTTTTTCTTGGTCTTTGCATTTACAACATTTCAATCACCTTCATAATTGTTTCCTTATAAAATAAGTAAGCTAATGTTAATTATTGAGAAAATAACACCCCTTATTTTTTTTTGTTTTTCTATCCATTTAAATGGTATCAATTTATATTCTCAATTACCATCTCATGTGAAATTTATAATTATATAAATTTAATCTTAAATTTTTATAAAAGAATACATTTAAATTATTATTCATAATTTTTTTTTTGGAATTGTCCAATTTTTTTTTTTTTATAAAATCAATATTTCAAGAATTCTATACATCTTTATGAATCAATGCATAGATGATTATCAAAAGTGATCTAATAAATGATTTACATTATTTGACTTATGAAAGTTTAGGAGTATAATTGACTCAATTTATAAATTTTACACGTTATTGGTCGAACAAAATCTGGAGGAGGATGTAATTTTATACATTTACGAAAATTTAAGATTTAAATTAATACCATTATTAGTTTAAATACATAAATTTATATTTATCAATTATCATTTTAGATTATATATTATTTTTCCCCTTCAAAATAATCACACATTTAAAAGTTTAATACAATCAAATCATGGTTAAATTATGCCAAAGTTTTAAAATTTGAGTAGATTTTCATCGCTCTTAAAACTTGGAAAAAGTTACATTTTTACGATATAAGATGAAGGCTATTCTAAAAAAGGTGTATGTGATATCATACACAATTATATTGAAGATTACATTCATCGGTATTATTCATTTCATTTTAATAGATATTGTGAAAACAATTTTTATAGCGAATTTTTCACATTTGTTGTCACAAATAATTTTTTCTAGAGATTGTCATATTTAGTGTTATTTTACATGATTTACTATAATTTTTGTGAAAATAATTATTAGTTATTAGTTTTGTAAATGCATTATTGAAGACTATCCCAAATTCCCAAATTCCCAATTATCATAGAATGGAAAGTATCCAAATATTGCCAAATGAGCAAATTATTAATTATTATGTGACCTATAAAGTTTTGTACGTAGGAGAGGCTGTCACTCTCTTCGAAACTTCTTTGTTGGATGAAATCTTTTACTTTATGCTTTTCCAAATTTTAAAAATACAAAAGTATCAAAAAGAAGAAGCATAGACCAGAAAAGAAAAAATAAATAAAAATAAAGGACTAAAGCACTCATTGAGAGAAAAAAAAAAAAATACACACACAAGAAAAGAAATTGCACACAATTTACTTTCACATTAACTATTCATCTTCTTTTTAATCATATATTCAAATTAAAAACCTATAGGCCATTTGATTTTATACAAGATTTGCATATTTCAAGAAGTGAAAAAAAAAATTCACAAATATAGTTTTTTATTTTCAAATATCATTTTTAGTTGGTGTATTTTGGGATTGGTTTAATTTCAATCTATATATTTTTAATAAATCTTAGACTGAGTTGTTAAAAGCTTTTTTTTTAATCAAAATTACCTAAAATTAATGTTAATTTTTATGCAAGGAAATACTTTATGTCAATGTATTTTCAAAATTTATAGTAAAAATGTGAACCTATAACAAAAAGTTTGTAAAAAAAAATTAACAATAGATTAATGGTATGAATTAAATTGAATAAACTCCAAAATATATAGACCAAAATAGCTAGTATTTTATTATTATTATTTTTTTGCAATTAAGTATTTTAGTGAATTATTTAGAAAAATGATGGGAAGTTATAATTTTATTTGATCAAAATAAATATAATTCAATTGATATATACTATGATGACCAAGAGATTAGAGTTTCAAATTCTACTATTAAAAAAAGGAAAATTTTCATAAATATCAAACTATTTACAGAAATAACAAAAAAAAAAAAAAAAAACTGATAGATAACGTCTATTAGTGATAGACTTTTATCAATAGATATCGATAGACTTTTATCAACCTCTATCAAAGAAGATAAAAATTTTGCTAATTTACTATTTTGTGTAACTTATTTTTCTAGAATGATAAAAATGAGAAATTGTCATTTAAAAAATAAAGAACGACATGTCGGCAAGATTCAATCTGAAGATGATGGCCCAATGTAACCGCCAACTACTAATTGGCGCTTTTAACCGCAATCCACGCTCAAAAATCAAAATTCCGGTCAACTCTATTTCCACAACGTCACTACGTAAACCCACCAATCAGATTTAATTCAAGTCCAACATTCAACGGTCAAACACCAAATACTTTGACTGTAATTCCTTTCGCCAATTATAGATCTCCACGTGTTCTTTCATGCGTCGAATTAGAAGCAGAGGAACATCCCCGTAAAGCTGAGTCTGCAAGAGGAGAATAATTGAGTGAACTCGAAATTAAAACTCAGTGAAGCTTTTTTTCCGAACCGAGTTGCAGAATCGGTCCCCTCAAAAACACCATCATCACTACCTCCGTTAATCCTCGAAGATGCATTATAGTTTCGAGGATCGGTTTCACATCATGGACTCGTCTCCAAAAAGTCCAACCCACATTCTCTTTAAATTCCCATAAACCACAATCACAATCTGAACCGAACCCGTTTCTCTTCTTCAATGGAGGAAGCACCGGACCCAGCTTCCGAGGCAGTACCACGAACCCCATGTATAGCCGAAACCAGACCCCAAATGGGTTCCGATTCCGACCCATTTGGGCTCGGACCCGCCGGAGGTGGCGCTTCCACTCCCCCGCCTGGGATTCGACGGTTCAATTTCAGGGCTGTAATCGACACCAATCCACCTTTCGGCTCGGTCAAAGAGGCCGTCACCCGGTTCGGCGGCAGCGGTCCATGGATACCCTTTGGCAAGGTAAACAACGCATTGCCTTCCTTTTCTTCCGTTTGAATAATGCCTTGAATATATGCAGTTTTGAACCACAAGTATGGTAGTCTCGCTGTGGACGTAGCTAATACATGGTTAACGAACCACGTAAATGTGTGCTGATTCTCTACTTTTACGTTTTTTTTTTCTGTGTTTTTTATTTGTTGATTTCATATCATCTACCTTCTTCTTTTTCTTTCTGGGTTGGAGCTTCAGAACTGAAACAGTATTTTAGAATTTATAGTTTTTTGGTTGAAATTTGACAGTAGTGGAAACAGGGGACTCTGGATTAAGATAGATAAGGTTTATTATAATAATATTTTTATTTTGACAATATGAGTTTGAGGCCACTGTCAATTCTATGGATAAATGTGATGCTGAACTGGTTTTCCTTTTGGATGAAAATGAAATTTAGGATTATGGTTGAAGAATTGAACATATATATTCTAAAAGGAAAAAAAAAACATTGTTTAAATAATGATCTCAGCAAAGTTCTCATTCCTGGTTTTGTTTCAGTTTTTTGAAGTGAAATGAACAGAGCTGCAAAATCAATTTACCACACTGCATTTTCTATGTGTTATGGCTTGCTTTCGTTTATTTCTATGGTGATTTCTGATTCACTATCATGATAAAGCAGCAGGAGATTGAGGAGTTTGATATTAAGAGGATGGAGGAACAAACAGCTGAGTTGGAGAAAGATCTGATTGTTAAAGAATTGGAAACACTTGATGTATTGGAAGAATTAGGTGCAACAAAAAGAATGGTGGAAGAGTTAAAAAGGCAGCTAAGGACTGAAGCATTGAAATGCTTTCCAGCCCCAAATTTTCATTCAGGGGAACAGACTCCAAGTCCTACTACTGTTAAAGAAATCGAGGAAAGTTTTGGTGATTTCATTAACAATCATGAACATGTGTTAGGAGATTCTTGTCCATCACCTGATATGATCTTAATGGAGTTGAAGCAAGCAAAAATGAACCTTGGAAAGACTATAAATGATTTGGGTGTCATTCAAACTTCTGTTGAATCTCTTAATAGGAAAATGAAGAGAGAAAAGAGTTTGCTGGCCAAGAGACGAGAAGGGGTTACACCGAAATCGAAGTTTTCTGGTCCAATTTCATTCGATGAGGAGGTCAAACCAATTCAGGCCAAGTCCCAAGTGACTGATGATGTTGAATTTAAAGATGTAACTGAGAATTCATTCAATACAATGAGGGAACCTCCTCAGTTGAATCCAATGGGTGGGCAAATCAAGAACACAAATGGAGTGAAATCTAATTATTTGGCAGCAAATGAGCAAAAGAAGGCTAGTTTGAGGACTGCAGAGTTAAGGTTGGTTGCAGCTAGAAAAATGGAAGAGGCTGCAAGAGCAGCAGAGGCAGTGGCTTTAGCTGAAGTCGAAGCTCTAAGTTGCATTGATAATTCAGCTGGATTTTCCTTGCAAGAGCCAGAAACAATGGCATTTAACTTCAAAGAGCAATCTCTCTTGAACTCCAACACGAAACCTGAGGAATATCAGTTTGATGAGACAAATTCTTCCAAATTGACCATTGCAAAGAAGTTGAAGGAAGCAAAAGAGGAGCTTAATCTTGGTAAGAAAGCTTTAGAGGAGGCTCTAAATAGAGTTGAACTTGCAAATAGAAAGCAACTAGTAGCTGAAGAGACTCTAAGAAAATGGACACCAGAACATAAGGGACCTGCCATTTACTACCCCAGTAGCCTCAACAATTTCCACCATTCCACTCTCACGAATTTTCGTCCATCCATTCATCAAGGTTCTCCATTACACAGCATGAGTAGGCCAGATGTTGTAATGAAGAAAGATTCAAAGCCTGTTCTAAGATCTACCATTTCGATGCGAGATGTGCTAAGCAGGAAGCAAGGTTTAACAGGAGAAAACATAGGAAGAAGGGACGGTCAGTGTGAAAAGCAGAAAGTTGCTTTGAGTCAAATGCTCCATCTCCATGCACTAAGGGAGAATCTAACACTTCCTTCAAAAATAGAGAATGATAGAAATGACCAAAAGAATCTCTCAACAGAAAGAAAAAGGTTTGGCTTCATCCACATAGCTCTTCCCATGAAGAAGCAAAGTAAGAAAAAGCCACAATCATAAACACAGTACAGTACCATCCAATTGGTGAAGGAAGGAAATGTGAGGTTCTAACATATTTATTTATTCATTAGTTGCTATCTGTTTTGAGTGATGTGTTATAATACCACAGTTGTGATATTCAATAATTTCCAGCTATCTTTTTCACTGGTTGTTATATGTTTTGGTTTGAGATTTCTTAGGGGGACTGGATGATGCTTAAATTTCATTGTTGATGAGTATAATGTGTGCTAGGCAATTGATGTTGGAAGTGTATTTTTCCTTTAAACTTAGCTTTTGGTATGCTGTATGCTCTGTTATTGCCCTGCCACTTTCTTGAGGCATCCTTGGAAGAAGCTGCCAGCCTGCTACCACTTGGTTTACAAAGAACATTGAACAGTGAAGTACTTGCTTTGTTTGCTGCTTGTTCTAATCTGGGTTAAAATTCAATGGAGGAAAAAGAACAGGTCTGTCAACAAGCATTTTTATACAAATTTGGTAACATTATGATGATTTGAAAACAGAGAAGATCAATACTGAGACCATATTGAGCTGGACAGACTGAATAATCATACATTAATTTAAAGCAAAAAGAACATGGAAGTTAGGCCAAGTTTACTAATCCATAATGAAATTTGTTGTAATTAGGATTTCATTGTTCGATCAATCATAATGGGTCAGAATCGCAAATGTAATTGGATTGCTTTTGGTCATGTCTACTTAAAATTATGAATTTGTCATATTTATTGTTACCACTAC
The DNA here is from genome assembly GCF_009727055.1 of Benincasa hispida. NCBI lineage: Eukaryota > Viridiplantae > Streptophyta > Magnoliopsida > Cucurbitales > Cucurbitaceae > Benincasa > Benincasa hispida. The sequence goes on along the minus strand of NC_052352.1, from coordinate 61,946,840 downwards.
GATTTGATCCTAAATGATAATGATAACAATAAATGTGATAGATTCATATTGTAACTTCACGGTAACAAAAACGTAAACGGATTGATCACTCTCTACTTTTTAATCAATTTGTATTTTTTTTTTTATTATAGATTGGGTAGTGGACCCCACGTGTCAATACAAGTACAGACACACAGGGTAAACAATAATACACGTAATCTGTTGGGGTCCATTTTTTCTTTTGAAATTACTATTGATTTATTACTTTTCTCCTACCGTAAAATGACCTTAAATGTCTTTTAGCTTGCTATTTTGCGTAATTGAAACTACTTTGTTTGGGTTTCTTCGTGTGCTGTTTAACAGTACAACCAAATTAAGAAAGTGAAATTCAAAAGCTTGCAAAAGAACCATGTAATGGCATTGACATTTTCAATACTATGCGCTGTTTTATGGGCTACACTTGCAAGGGAGAAGGATGGGACGAATTGTGAGTATTGAAGATGTAGATACCATTAGAGAGAGCATCAATGGCCTTATGCTTGCAAATAGTTTATCAAAATTTTGAAATGTATTACTTGAAATGACTTTCAAATGGCTTAAAAATACTCTTTATTCACTTAAAACAAAATTAAGCAATAACCTTAACATAATTCAATTGGTTTACACAAACAAATTCTCAACCAAAGGGTTTGCAGTTCTACGTATTGAAAAAAAGAAAAACACATTTTCAAGTATTTGGATTTAAATTCACCTTGCAATTCAATTTTATGGTTGGTCAATATGCATCTATATTTGGGCTACAATCAAGCCCAATCCCAAGCCCTAAAGAACAACACGGGGTATGATTGGACATTTGTGGCCAACCGTTAAAGACATATATCAACTTGTTGAATTAAAAAAAAAAAAAAAAAAAAGACATTTTGACATACCAATTTCTTCGATGTAATATATATATTTTTTTAGTATAATAAGAAGTAAAAGGATTCGAACCACGAACTTCATGGTTGCCAACCCAAATCAGATGCTAACCGAACTATGCTCACTTTGGCTTCGATATTATATTTTATTACTAACTGGTTTTTTCTACCATATTGTTGTTTCCCACTAATGTCTTGATACACGTACACATTTTCTCTCAAATTTACTTATATCTATGTGCATACTATATTTGAGATACTGAGTTGAGTTATGGAGTTTTGAGTTAATAGGTTGGAGTTAGGAAGTATGTATTTAAGGTGTAGAGTTGTGAGATGATTTTTTCGATAAATGTGCAAACTTTAATAGTGTGTACAGTTGAAGTTAAGTTAGTTAACATTAATTTATAAAATTGGTAGGTCAAATACCCCGTTTTTGTAGACATGCATAAAATTCACTTGACATAATACTCGATCACATTCACGACCATTATTCTCTCTATGCATATTTTGTTTCATGTTGATCTTTCTCTGGTAAGTGGTAACATTAAAATCAGATTTTAGACCTAACAAACAAATACAAAATGGAAAATGGCACCAAATAGTAAATTCGAGACATGATAAGCCCAATACTAAAGTTTTGGAACAGACAAAAAAATAATTGGGCCTTAAAGCCCAAACAGGAATCCAACCAAGCCGAAGGAAGTAGTCTGATTTATATATATATATATACACGTGTGAGTATTCGGATCAGCTGACGCGTACCTTGACTAATCTCATGTGAGAATACACCTGACTCTACAACATTCAGAACACGTCAAACTCTACAACATTTACGTGTCAAAGAAAACTCATAATATATTAAATCTTAAGTAGGTGGCCACCATGAATTAATTTCACGACCTCTTTGTCCTTTATTAAGAACATTTGCTACTAGGCCAACCCATAATGGTTACAAGCAGCTCGATTCAAAATGTTATAAGGCAAACTCTAGGTTTACCTCCTTTAAATACATCGTGATGGCTTTACAAAAAGTAAGTTCATTTTCTTTTCCTTGAAAATTTTACTACCTTCTACATTTTGAACTAAGCATCGAAGAGTTTGTGACAAACATAATATTGGTATGTTGATTATTTTGTTTTACAGATCACCTCTTCCTCTAAATACAAATTCAATGGCACATAAAGGTCATGTGAGAGTGAGATTCCCCAACCTTTATATTATATATCTACATTTTTGCTCAATAGTCTCTCTCTCTTGGCATACATTTAATTATTTATTTTACTATTTTCCTCCTCAAATAAATAAGTTTCACTATTTTATTTACTATATTAATTACGAGAGTATATACACGTACTTATCATAAAAATATATAATATCGATTTGAATCGGGCAGTCTAAGTAAATTTGGCAGACAACTTTTCATAATACATAAAAGTAATAAATTAAAAATTATGGGTTTGATAGAAATGCAAACAAAATCCTCTATATTTCTATAATTTAATTGCTTTCTTGGAATCTTGATCAAACCACAGAATACGATACTATAAATTATTATTGTAAAATGTTCTCTTTGCCATGATATAATACTGTCATTTATTTTCGATCGTGTCACATCCTTTTTTGTTTTTCCTATCCTTTCTTTTTATATATATATTTTTAACAATAGCGGGAGTGAAAAGTACTCAACGTTAAAAGATATAATGTCTTAACCAATAATGTAAAAGAATATTTTTAACCATTTTTTAAGAACTTAAAAAGATAACTTAGAATTTTATGGCTTAATTAATTCTCCTTATAAATTTATGTCTACTCACTATACCATTGTTGATGTCAAAATTTGGACATAGAAGTATCTGACCTTTATGTGATATTAATCGTGAATTTATTTGATGGGGAGAAGAATATGACGTACAAAAGAGAAAACTCACACACCGTCACTCTAATGCTTAAGTCAGAGAGTGAAAGAGTGTAGAGGCTAGAGAGTTTGAGAGTAGGATTCAAGTTACCTCATAGAAACTATAAAAATTATTTATAAAAGGTGATTGACCTAGGTTGTTTTGATAAGGTTTTGGAGTCACTTTAGGATATTCATATAATCTACCAACCCAAGGAGTGTGCCTACTTTTGTGTTTGGCTAGGGTTGACCTCAGCCATGGTAGGACATCTTCCCCTAGGCCCTTTTTGGTCCTAGGATGATTGATATGAATTGTCCCAATCATCAAATTATTATCTATGTTTTATTTAATAATTTTGGTGTAAATTTAGTAATTTTCAATTTTATCCTTTATATAACATATTAAGTAGGGCTATTTTTTTTGTAACTTTGTTATGAATATGATGGGCCATTAGGGTTTTGTTTGGGATGCTATTAAAGTCTTGCCTTTAGGGTTGTCTTGATCAATTAGTTTTTACAATGGATCAAGTTTGACCTTTGTACTTCTTTTAAGTTTAGCTAAGAGAGCTTCTTGAATCATGGGTAAGAAATTCATTCTTTGTCTCAAGATATTTAATCTAAGGCAACTTTTGTCTAACCCAATCCTTTCGTCTAATTTCAATTCACTAGGATTTTCATATTAGTGATGCTTTGGGTCAGGGCATGCATGGGACATTGCCCCATTAACTATTCATTAGGATCGGTCTTAGTTGAGGCCGTGCACATTAATGACACAAACCAAATCTCTCCCTAAGCCCATTTTAGGTTTAAGGTGCTATTTTTTTACCCAAACCTTGTTATTCTCGACCTTGATGCTTCTATTCTTACTTTATGTCAATTATACCTTTCGATCCAAAGTCACCCATTACACCATGTTAACTTTCTGTTAGTTGTATTTAACATCTATTTATGAAATGGCGATATGAACATAAGTCAACTAATCAAGATATTTCTAACTGTGTTAGAAAAAAAATTCCAATATTACCACAGACTTAAGCAAAAAAATAACAGAGAAAATAAAAGAAAGCAACAAAACTAGAAACACAAGATAAACATAGAAAAACTTCAAATTAGAGAAGAAAAAAACTACGAACCTGAAAAATTCTACTATGTGAAATTTATCACAATCACACAAAAATATCTCTCCACCCTAACTACAAAAACACTCTTTTAAAACCTTTGACTACTTACACCATTTTTCTCACTCCCAAACTAGAGAATACAAAAAAGAATTCAACTAGAGTTAACAAACCAAATTTAAAGTGTTTCTAATTAAGACGATTTAAAACCAAAGGTATAGGTGTCCTAAATCTCTTGTAATCTCGTAGTTTGTAAACTTTGTATAAACATTTTGTTGTTAATAAAATAAGTGTTATTTTATAAGCATATACTCAATCTAATAAACTAAGATTCGTGATTACTTCATGTAATTTAAACAAGTATGTAGAGACATACAAGTGGATCTTGTTTAAATAATAACCTAAACGGTCTGTAGTAGATGGATAAGACTGGGTACCTTATCCTTGTGACACTACGGATACAGTCTACTTTGTAGGTATTACAAGTGTTATAAAGTGTTACAAATGATCTGATCCTGATCATTTATGTGGAGACATGTGAGCGGGAGTATCCTATACAAAGAGTTGTATAAGACCGGACCACGAAATGGTTAGTCTCTTTATATAACGCCGTTAATAATAGAGACTTACATTTCACTAGGATGACCTTAGATGACATGACCTGAATCCTAAATGAATTGTGAACTCCTGCTCATGAAGGCAGTCCTTTGATTTGTAAGAGTGAGAGTGGCCAGATTGCCAACTCAACAAGCCTACCATTTTGGGGATTCGTCTGATCAGGGAGTTGGGAACACAGCTACACAAGACGAAATTCACTCCTTCCCCGATGCAGGGGCAAGTAGATAAATTGCTCCCTTAAGGACTGATTTCGGGTCTTGAACATAGTGGTCACATCCTCTCCTTGCTCGAGAGGGACTTGGTCATAGTGGGACTATGAACTTATTGTTCATTAGAGGAATAGTGGTACATAAGGAGTTAAATGTATCTATAGAGGCAAAACGGTAACTTTGGCCTAACTATACTTACGAGCAATTTGTGAAGGGTCATCGCACTGTTGATTGGTTATATCCAATGGACACAGAAATTTATCTGTAGTGCAAAGAATGCAGCTGTTGGTCTTTTAGTAGAGTGGCCGACCAGTTAACGGATGTTGGGTAATTTAATTAAAGATTATCCAAGTACCGTTGAAGCTTCAATCTACAGGTCCATAAGGTCCCTCTGTAACTTAACAGAGATTTAATGAGAGATTAATTTTGGATTATTTGAAGTGTTCAAATTAATTGAGGAGAATTATTATATATGATATATTTATTAAATTGATTATATATGTGTATAATTAATAATATATGTATTTGATACATTATATTTTAATAATATGAGAGGAATTTGAATATGATTCAATATAATTATATGAATGAGATTCATGTAATTAAATATAAATATGATTTATATTGAGAGGAATTAAAATATTTGGATATGATCAAATATCAATTATATGGATGAGATTCATAAAGTTAATTTAATATAAATGTGATTTATATTAAATGTCATGTATTGTTGAGAGAAAATAAAATCTATAGTTTATGTTGTATTTGATCTAAAACATATAGTGTATATATATAATAAAAGTAGTTATTATATATATATATAATATATAATAATTATATATATAAATATATATATATATATATATATATATATATATATATTATTAATATTAATTTAATTGAAATTAATTAAAGGGAAGGTGTTACAACTCCCTCCCCTTATTATCTCAATGTTTTTACCTGGGTTGTGATCAAGGTGGTTGGAGATTTTTCATCTTCTTCCTCAATTGGTTATGAGATAAGAGTTCTCTCCAAGAAAAAGTTTACAAAGTTCTTTTCTCTTCCCTCTCCTCCTCTTCATCTCTTTCCCTCTTCCAAGGATTCAAGCAAAACTCACAACTCTTGCTTGAATCCTTAGTCCCAAGAGAATACATAGGGTTCTCAAGTGGTGGTGTCCTTTTGAAGAAGGAGTTCTACGTGGAAAAGGTGATCCGTTCGTGGCTTGTACGAGGGAGTTCTTGAAGAAAGGGTTCTTCAAAGGTAAGGGTTTTTGAAACCCTAAGTATTTTATTTAAAGCATGCTATAATTTAAGAAAATACATATCTTGTTCTTGTTTTACTGTAAAATTTATATTTGATGAAAAATGGAATTTAGATCGATCTTTGCTTCCGCTCAAAGGATCTTTTTCGAAAATTTCCTTCAATAGGCTCCTTTTATAGTGCTTGGAGCCCATCTCTATCTTCAAACCTTTTGATATGGGACAAGACAATTGCACTTCTAATATTTTTTCGAACTCCAACAAATTCCATATTGGCAATATATTTAAAGAAATCGCAACTTTTTCTATGTCAATTGTTTTCATCGACAATCATAATTCTCAACTCAGAGAATTATAACTCACTCTACTATTAAGAGTAAACCACTCGAATTACCACCTTCCAAGATTATCCTTTTTCGTCACATGTTGACAAACCCTACTGAAATTTATGATGCAACTTCTACCTACTTGGCTTATTTGGAAGTTCTTCATGAAGGAAATCGAAAGCGAGATTTCCATGAGCAGCAGAAGAACGATAATTCCAAATCACAATCATGAATGGACATATATTTACAGTCGACTTCAAACAAACGGTTATACAATTCAAATGCAGAAATTACAGCATGAACAACAAATACACAAAGAGATCAAACTCTACGCACAATGGCAGAAGTGTCTCCATGCCCTATTGCGCACTCTGATCGCTCCAACAACAACAACCACGAACGCTCGATCTACACGATCGTAACACAGCAGTAACACAACACGAACACTTCGCGTTCGTCCTCAACGATCTCCTCGGTCATGAACTCCTCCGCAACAACGAATGGCCTCTAGAAAACCTCGATGGTGTCGAGTTGAGTTTGACACCACCAACAAGACGACCTTGGTATTCTCGGTGTGAGAATCTAGAGGGTGGGCTCTATTCGAACTTAGTATGAGGTAGACAAATAGAGGAAACACCGATCGCGTACACGACTGAGCAAGTGGGAGAAGATGAAGACCTATCGTATAGGTCGATGCCCAATCATTTAGATAAAGCTATGCGATCGTCTAGCAAAATCTATGTGATCGTTTAGCTCGGTCTGTCGCGTACAGACTTTACACAATCGTTTACCTTGGGCCAGCAATCGTCTAGCAAAACTATGCGATCGTTTAGTAAATACTGCACGATCGTTTAGCTCTACTCTGCACGATCGTTTAGCTCATCCAACCGTCGTTTAGTAAATCTGAATTTACTTGACCTTTGTGAGTTTTTTTTTCACGAGAGAGAAAACTCAAAATCCTTTTCAATCGTTTTGTAAAAACTTCTTTTGTAAATAGGAAAACCACTTTCCTTTTAAACTCACGGTTACCATGATTCAATAACCACCCACTACTTTGGTTATTTAAAAAAAAAAATAATTATCCAATAATTAATATTATTATAAACATAAATGATAACCAACTTATCATACTATATTTATA
>NC_052352.1:61902604-61939354 GCF_009727055.1 Benincasa hispida | reverse complement strand
ACCTATAGTTTTAATATTTTCATCTCATGAAAATATAAAACCATAGTTCTTTTTCCATTCCATGGTACTTAATGTAAATCTCATTTACATCAATCCTCTACTAGATGTATCTCATACATTATATCGATTATATCATTATAATAAAAATACCTCTTGTCAATTTGAACATTTCAAATCAAACACCAGAAACTGATCCTCAACTGAATCCATTGAGCTACCAAGGGACCTCATGGACCTGTAGCTCCGAAGCTTCAACGATACGTGAATATCTGACTAAACTCTTTAGTCATGGGATCCACCATTCGTTAATTGCCAGGCATTCACTAAAGACCGGACAGCTGAACTCTCCTTACCACAGATATATTATGTGGTCCATCTTAATCAAATCATCAGTGCGACAACCTTACAGATCGCTCGTAAGTACAACTGGGCCAATAACTATTATGCCCCTATAGTTTACAATCTTGTTCTCCTTAAGTACCACTGATCTCTCTAAGTGCAATCTCTCTACTTAATCCCTGCTTCGGGAAAGGAGTGAATTCCATCTTGTGGACAAGTCCATGCAATCTCTCTCTAAGTTCCAACCACTGATCTCTCTAAGTGCAATCTCTTCTACTATATCCCTGCTCGGGAAAGGAGTGAATTCCATCTTGTGGACAGTCCATGCAATCTCTTCTAAGTTCCAACTCCCAGATCAGACAAGTCCAAAAAGTGAAGTTGATGGCAATCTGGCCACTTCTTACCCATACTAATCAAAGGTAAGAGTTCCCAAAACACTCAAGGATTGAGTTCGTGTCACCTATGTTCATTTAGGTGAGATGTAAGTGAAAGATCTCATACCGAAGATTCCATGAGTGTGTTCAAATTGCTCCGATTTCACAGTGACCAAAATATAAATGATATACATTCCACGCATACAGTTATGCACATAAATCTAATTATCGGCATGTTCAGAACACAATAAATAACAGGGAAAGGGTTCAACCAGTTGAAGACTTCTCTTCGAACTTCTGAACCTAATGCAGCAGAAACCCTCTAGCAGACTACCAATACCTGACGGGTATGTCGACTGCAACAGCTGATCAGTACGAACACAAACATTGCAGCGGGGACGACACCACCACTAATGAAACCCGGGTATCCTTGGAGTGAAAACCCAAAGAGTGGGCTTTGGTGAGTTTTGGTAGAGGACGGAGGACAACGATTCGTGTAGACGATAAACAAATGGGAGAAATGCAGTGCTATCGATAGCGGGAGTGCTTATCGTATAGAAGAGTTACACGATCGTGTAGGAAAAGCTGAGACTGCGTAGGAAAATATGATCGTTTAGAGAAATTGTGAGGTAGACGATCGTTTAGCGGAAGGCTTCTATCATATAGGCTATCGGGCAATCATTTTCACGAATTCTTTTGCGCGGTCGAAAATTACTAAATGCACGATACGAAAAATGAAAACGTTTTTCATTTTTAACTCACCGCCATAACCAACACTGCCCACTACCACGTCGAACGTGGAAAATTGGTTAATTACATATTAATTAATCAATTAATTAAATAAATATAATCTATTATATTTATATCCTATAATTGATATCACATATCTATTATAGTGTTTCTTCTCACGATATAAATCTTATATATATAATTTCCTCCAAATTAATGCATCTCATACATTTAGCCAATTATATCATATATAATTAACTAGTCCAATTATATCATATTATATTGAACTATCCTCTTGTCAATTTGAACATTTCAAATTAACCCAAACACTGGTTCTCGCTTTATCCAAGCACCCAGGGGACCTAATGACCTGTGGCTCGAGCTCCAACCGTACGTGAATAGCTGACTAAACTCTTTAGCCACAAGGTCCACCATCCGTTAACTGTTCAGTGATTCCACTAAAGACCAACAACTGAATATCTTACCACATAATTATTTCTGTGTCCATCAGATATAACCAATCATGAGTCAATGATCTTCACAGATGCTCGTAAGTACAACTGGGCCAATTTACCATTTTGCCCTTGCAGTTACATCTCACTCCTTATACTACTGATTCCTCTAATGAACAATATAACATTAGTCCAACTATGGTGAACACCTCTCGGGCCAAGAGAAGGTGTGTGGCGCCACATCGTCAAGCCCCGGAATCAGTCCTTAAGGGATCCATCTATTTACTTACCCCTGCCTCGTGGGAAGGAGTGAATTCCATCTTGTGTAGCTGAGTTCTCAGCTCCCAAATCAGACGAATCCCCAAAATGGTAGGTTTGGAATCGGCGACCTGGCCATTCGCACCCATACAAATCAAAGGATCGCCCTCAATGGCAGGAGTTCCCAACTCACTTAGGATTGAGGTCATGTTACCTATTGGTCATTCTAGTGAAGTGAAGTCTCTGTCATGAACGGTTATATAACGAGACGTTAACACTTCGTGGTCAGGTCTATTACAAACTCTTTCTATAGAACACCCCTGCTCGCATGTCCCCACACGAATGATCAGGATCAGAACCATCTGTGACAAGTCACAACACTTGTGACCATTCCACAATGGGCCACGTCCGTAGCTTACTAGGATAAGTTTCCCTCCTTTATCCATTTACTACAGACCATTTTTGGTTATCACTCAAGACATGATCCACTTGTATGTCACCACCATACATGCTGAGTCACATTACAGATAAACCAGGGATTTATATGTATGGTTTGTGGTAAAGCAAATAAAACAAACCGAGCAAAATACAAGATGTGAAGTAAATATCAATTATTAACAACACAAGTGTTCGTACATAATGTTTACAAGCTACTAGGACACGAGAATTTAGAGCATCAAAACCCAACAGTAAGTCTCTAGTATCAACAGCGTTATATTACAAAGTTTAGTCATCTCGTGGTCCAGGTCTTATACAACTCTTGTATAGAACACCTCCATCGTCCCAGAAATGGTCAGGATCTACCATCTGTAGTAGTTTACAATACTTGAAAACCTCTACAAGTGGGCCGTATCCGTAGTGTCACCCAAGATCAGGTATCCCACCTTAATCCTTAATACTACAGCCTATTTAGGTTATCACTTAAGGCATGGTTTCACTTGTATATCATTAGTACATGCTTAAGTCACATAAGATAACCAAGGAGCTTTGTTTATTTGATATGAGTAAATACCAGAATTAAATAAAAATATTTATTCATTGAACATTGTATCTTTACAAAACAACGAGACTCGGGAGAATTAGACACCAATCCCAACACTTTCAATCATCGACCCAACTTCCACCTACATAACCTCAAAGTCGAATGCCCGTTTGTAAACTTGTGGGCCGCTAACATCACATCTTTATCATGGAAAAGCAAACATGAATTTCATCTTTCTTCAAAGAATATGAATTGCGATTCCATTCGTGACGATGGAAACGATGTTAGCATCCAATTCAAAAACCCTTTGACTAACCTGCTTTGTTGGAACAATCTCTTTTCATGTATCCAAACTGTCCACATTTCCCAACAACTCTTTGTTTTGCACGAATTCTTTCTTTGTCTTCCATTTGCTAGCTACTAATATTAAATCACTTGTGAAGTATGTCTTTCACTCTTCAGTCTTATTCCCCTGAAAAAGTTTACTTGTACCCTCAACAAATTTTAAATTTTCTTGATACGAAAGGTACGAAAGGTTCACATCATTCCTTCTCGTACATCAAGATTGGCTTCATGTATTCATAAGAAGGGAAGTTGACAACATAAGTCTAAGGGTCTTATCTTCACTATCTATCTTCACTCTGATACCTCCAGCCAGAATGATGCCATGAGAATACCCAAATGATATGAGATTTTCGTACCTTCCACATCCGCAGTGTGTGAAATTGCTCCTTTAGGTACAAATGATTTCAATGCTTTTTTACTTGATGCATTGCTTCAAGCTCTCCAAGCTCTTTGGCTCTCAAATTTCATGCACATTTACAAGAACATTTTGAGTCAAATTTAACTTGACTCGCACTTGCAGCTTCTCAAATTCATTTCCTCTCAATCTTCATTTGCTCATGTTGGACTTCTTTAAATTTACTAGAACTATCGTTTAAACTCTCCTAACCACCATACCACTAACTCTTCAAAAGTAACCACTGTTTGATCTTTATTTCAAAGCCTTGTGTAACCCAGGTTGTATTTGAAGGAACTCATGTGAGGGAACCTTAGTAGAGCGGATCGACCAAATTCTATTAATTATCGAATGTAAAGTTTACACTAAACATACAAATAGATAAACATTTTAATTAAATTACAGCATGCTTTTCAAGAAAAAGGGTTTCAAGAATAATTACCTTTGAAGAACCTTTCTTCACGAATCCTCTCTCGACGGTCACGAACAACTTGAAGACCTTCTTCAAGAATTTCTCGAACCAAAACCCGGACACAACCACAATAGAGTCCTCGGTATTCTTCAGGATGAGAATCCAGAAGTGGTGGGCTTTGACTATTTTGGTTAGGGAGAAAAGTCTTAAGGTGGAAGAAGAAGAAGATTGAGAGTTTTCACAAACAACTCAGAGATTCAGAACTCTCTGTAAAACACTTTCTCAAAATGTTCAACAAAATTTAGCAACTAAGAAGAAGAAAACCTTTTTCTTTTTCTTACTGCCCAAAAATAACCACCACCCACTAATGTGGGTGGAAGAGAAAGATGCGACAGGGGAGTTTGTAACTCCTTCCATATTATTTAAATAATAATATATAAATATAAATATAATATTTACTAATGCGGGTTGGAAAAAAAAGATGGGAAGAGGTTGTAACTCCCTTCCATATTATTTAAAATAATAATTAATATAATATAAATAATATGCATAACTATAAATATATATTAACTAACTTATCTGATAATATTTATATTAAACATATATTTTATATCAAACATAACATATAACTATAGTTTTAATATTGTATCAAATACAATATAAACTATAATTTCTTCTCTATCATATTGGCATTTAATATAATCATATTATATTAAATTTAACAACTATGAATCCTATATCATAGAAAAATATATTCGAATCTCATTGAAATATTAATTCCTCCCATTAAGCTATAATGTATCAAATACATTATGACAATTATATCATATATAATTGTACAATTTAATTATATCATATATAATTAAATCTCTTATTTAATTTGAACATTCAAATTAACCCAAAAACTGATTCTCAACTAATCCTTTTGAGCTACCAAGGGACCTCATGGACCTGTAGCTTGAAGCTCCAATGGTACATGAATAATTAATTAAACTCTTTAATTACATTATTCACCATCCGTTAACTATCAGACACTCCACTAAGACCGACAGTTGCACTCTTCGCACTTGCAAATCTGAGTTCCATTTGGATATAACCAATCAACAGTACGATGACCCTTCACAAATTGCTCGTAAGTATAGCTGGTCAAATTTACCATTTTTTCTCTTGTAGTTACATCTAACTTCTTAAGTACCATTGATTTCCTCTAATGAACATAGATCATAGTTTCTACTATGACCAAACCCCTCTCGGCTAGGAGAGGGTGTGCGCTACATTTATTCAATACATAAAATCAGGCCCTTAAGGGAGGCAATTTATCAACTTACCCCTGCTTCGGGAAGGGAGTGAATTTCATCTTGTGTAGCGAGTTCCCAATCCTTAATCAAAACGAATCCCAAAATGTTAGGCTTGTTGACGTCAACGACTTGGCCACTCTCACCCATACAAATCAAAGGACTGCCCTCATAGGCAACTCACTATGACTTAGGTCATGTTACCTATGGTCATCCTGGTGAAATGTAAGTCTCTATTATGAACGGTGTTATATAATGAGACTAAACATTTCGTGGTCTAGTCTTATACAAACTTCTTTATATAGAATATCCCCGCTCGCATGTCTAATAAATGAATGATCAGGATCAGATCATTTGTAGCACTTTACATTGTAACACCTATAAAGTGGGCCATACTCGTAGTATCACCAGGATAAGGTACCCAGCCTTATCCATCTACTACAGACCATTTAGGTTATCACTTAACAGGCTCTACCGTATGTCTCACAATACATGTTTAAGTTATAAAGATAAACTCTGATGTTAGTTTATTGGTTTGTGGTTAATGCAACTAAAAATATCACATATTTTATAGACAACGTGAATAAAATATCATAATTTTATTATCACATAAAGAGAGTTTGTTCATATAATGTTTACCAACTATAGAACCCTACGAGATTTAGGGTATCAACCTCAATAATCTTCCCATTTTGACCTAAAGCTAGTGGGGTTACAATATAATCAAAATACAATGTACATGATAATAAACTAGGACATAAACGCTAATACAATAATCTCCTGCTTGCCCTAGTCTAGACGTGCTTGTCCCATAGACCTATACTTGCAAGGTGACCCTCAAACACTATAGCCGTGAGGGCCTTCATAAACGGATCAGCAATGTTGTGCTCCAAAGTTATCTGTGTGAAAATTCACGCTCCCTCGATGCACAATCTATCTGATGAGATTGATACTTCCGCTCTATATGCTTGCTGCGCCCACTATTATCACAATAAAGTGTCGATAGGCTTTGACATGTCTGCGATAACTTCCACATTAGTCAAGAATTTCTCGAGCCAAACGACCTCCTTAGCAGCTTCACAAGCTGTTATATACTACAACCTCCATGGTGGAGTCAGCGATGCACCCTTGTTTGGTGCTTCGCCATACTAGTGCCCCTTCGTTAAGAGTAAACACTGATCCTATATGAATTTCTAGAATCCCTATCAGTCTGAAATCAGAGTTCGTGTATCTCGTAAGGATTAAATTTCTTAGAACCACTATACCAAGCATGTAGTCCCTCGTTCTCTGTAGATACTCGAGGATGTTCTTAACGGCTGTCCAGTGATCTAATCTTGGATTAGATTGAATATCTATGACTATCCCCACTGCATAGCATCGTATACATCGAACTAGCCAAGGCAGATGCATTAGGGGATCCGTCTCATCTCCTCAACCTCTTGAGGTGGACTTTAGGACCACTGTTTCCGTTAGACAATGATGCTCCTGTGCCTGAAAGGAAATAGCTCCTCTTGGAGTTCTGCATTGAATATTTGACAAGAATCTTATCATATACAATACTTAAACACCGTTGTTAGCATTTTTATTCTTTGATCTAGAAAGATATGAATACCCAGAACAAACTGAACCTCTCCCAAATCTTTCATTTGAAATTGGGCACTAGCAGTTCTAAGCTCTATTCATAAACCTACATCATTCTTAATGAATAGGATATTCATCTACATACAATACTTTGAAAAACTACTAACTGTTGATGATCTTCTTTGTATACACAAGACTTATCAACGTTTTGATCAAAGCCATAATATTTGATTGGAGTATTAAATCTTATGTTCCAAGATCATATGCTTGTTTCAGTCCATAAATGGACCGATTAAGCTTACAAACCTTTTGCTCTTGACCTTGGATTATGAATCCCTCGGGTTGCACCAGTATAAATGGTCAACTCAAGATGCCATTCAAAAAAGCAGTCTTGACATCATTTACCAAAATCTCATAGTCATAATATTGAGAAAATGGATAAAGGATTTGGATAGACTTCAGCATAGAAACAGGCGAGAAAATTCTCCTCATAGTTGATTCTCTCTACCTGGGTATAACCCTTTGCCACCAGTCTAGCCTGAAGGTTTGCACTTTCCCATCAACACCCCGTTTCCTCTTGTAGATCTATTTACAACCTATAGGTTTAACCCATCAGGTTAATCTACAAGATCTCATATAAAATGAAGTACATAGACTCCATTTCAAGATCCATCACTTTGATCCATTCATTCTCTACCAACATCCTTCATTGCCTTCTTGTAAGACAATGGATCTTCAATTTCGCCATCAACTACCATAGCTAGGATTTCAGTTAAACCATGTAGTGAATAGGTGGGTTCGCAATCCTCCCACTACGTCGAGGTTCCCTCAACACTTGAGGTAGATTTGACCTACTCGATGAACCTACTTCAACAAGTCTTGTTGAGGTACTAGGGCTCTTCAACAAACTCTTGTTGAAGATTTGATTAGTTTCTTGGAAATCTCATTCAACACAATTTTACTTCTGGGTTTGTGCTCCACTATATGGTATTTTCATAGAAAAGTAGCATTTGTGATTCTAAATACTTTGTTTTCTTTAGGATCAATAAGTAACCACCTTTCGTTCCCTTAGGGGAGCCTACAAATAGGCACAACCTTGAACGTGATTCCAATTTTCTTCAGATTAGCCTCAAGCCACATGTGCTGGACAACCCCAGATTCTAAAAGACGCTAAACTAGCTTTACGACCATTTCATAACTCCAAAGGTGTTCTGGCAACACTCTTTGAGGGAATGCAGTTCATGATGTACGCTGCAGTCTCCACTGACATAACTAATGAGTCAGGTAAGAAAACGTAACTCATCATAGACTGAACCATGTCCAATATGGTTTGATTTTCTCCTTTCTCATACACCATTTTTTCTGATGTGTACCAGGTGTTGAGAGTTGGGATACAATTTCATGATCTATCATATAGTTCTGGAATGTTAAATCAATGATTCTCTCCACCCTCGATTAGATAAAAATTTTTAGTTCGTATATATTTAATGCATTTTCAACTTCAGCCTTGAAATTTTTGAACTTTTCAAAAGATTCAGATTATGTTGCATTAAATAACGTAACCATATCTTGAATAATCATCAGTAAAAATGATGAAATATTCATAACATCCCCTAGCTTTTACATTCATCAGATCACAAATGTCTGAATGTACTAGCTCTAGAGGTTCCTTGGCCTTATGACCTTTTCCAGTAAAAGTTCTCTTAGTCATCTTGCCTCAAGGCATTATCATACATAGGCGAAGAATTTTCTTCTAGTCACTTAGAAGTTATTCTTCACCAACCTTTTCAATCCTATTGAGATTAATGATTCGTAGTCTTAGGTGCAAAGTTGGGCATTTTCCTTAGGAGAAATTCTGTCTTTTATGTTAAGTTATAACAGATTTTAAACATCTTAATGTTATTGGAGGATTTTTGTTGTTAACGATCTTAACACATACAAATTGTTTTCCAGTTTTTCAAAACATATATCAAACACCATTCTTTGTAATAAACACTTTATTAAAAGAAAAGTTTGATTGATAATAAATGTTTTAATAAACACTTTACGGAAACTAAGTTCCTTTTTTAAATCAGGAACTACATATACATCATTTTCAAAATGAGAAATTTGTCTGTAAAGTCAACTGAAGACCTCCTACTGCCATAGCTGAGTCGACGTGCCCGGTTCCAATTCGGCATCGTCATTTCACCAGCATCAAGTTGCCCCCAGGAACTATTTCCCTAAATGAAGAACAACATGGTTAGTGGCTAAAAGGTCAATAATCCAGGTTAGAATCATCATTCTCCACTAAACAAATTTCCAAGACAAGCAAATCACATTTTACCTTTTTGGCCTTCTTTATTTTCTACCAATATCTGGTGGGCAGTTTCCTCTTCTAGTGTCATCCTGGTTGCAATGAAAATATTTTCCCTTGCCAACCCTGACAAGTTGTCTACCCCTTGGTCCAGCAAACTTTCTAGGTTAAGCAACAACTTCCCCTTTCCACATTCTTCTTCTTCCACTTTTTTTTGTGCCGGAGGAAAAAGGTTACAAACTTAGTTCCAGAGGTCGAACCTTTGTGGAACTTTTATGAAGATGAAGAACCATTTGCTTTAACCTTTTTCTCCTTGCTTTTCAACAAGGATTGAAAAGTCTGTAGCTCGTTGATAACGGGCAAAAATGCACGTTATTACAATGCAAATAAGTAAAACAATGAGGAATGCGATTGATAAAAATACATAAAGCCATGTCTAAAAAGCGGTAAACTTAAGAATATGTGTCGCATGCGCCCATCGCATAAAAAGCAGCTAATTTACTTATTTTGTGCAGGAAAAATGCGTTGACGCAAAGCAAATTGTGATCCAATTGAATTCGGCGACTGCGTGCATTACAGATTTGTGACTGCAAAGCCATGCGATCGTATGCGCTCGTGAGAATTTGCTCAAGCAGGTGGCCACATAAAGACGACGCATCAAGGTGAAAGCATAATAAATCATGATTGGGACGGAAAGCTTGATGACCATCGAATCTGAATTTAGTTGAACAGCCGGTTAACAACACACTATAGCAAGTACATTCAACTTTTCGATGACATTAATCGGCGTATCAGATGGAAGATTTAGTGACCTCCTATCATTGCAATCATTAGAAAGAAAATCTCTCTAAGTGCAATCTCTCTACTTATCCCTGCTTCGGGAAAGGAGTGAATTCCATCTTGTGGACAAGTCCATGCAATCTCTCTCTAAGTTCCCAACTCCCAGATCAGACAAGTCCCCAAAAAGGTAGACATGTTGAGTTGGCAATCTGGCCACTCTTACCCATACTAATCAAAGGTAAGAGTTCCCAAAACACTCAGGATTGAGGTCGTGTCACCTATGTTCATTTAGGTGAGATGTAAGTGAAAGATCTCATACCGAGAGTTCCATGAGTGTGTTCAAATTGCTCCGATTTCACAGTGACCAAAATATAAATGATATACATTCAACGCATACAGTTATGCACATAAATCTAATTATCGGCATGTTCAGAACACAATAAATAACAGGGAAAGGGTTCATACCAGTTGAAGACTCTCTTCGAACTTCTGAACCTAATGCAGCAGAAACCCTCTAGCAGACCTACCAATACCTGACGGGTATGTCGACTGCAACAGCATGATCAGTACGAACACAAACATTGCAGCGGGGACGACACCACCACTAATGAAACCCGGGTATCCTTGGAGTGAAAACCCAAAGAGTGGGCTTTGGTGAGTTTGGTAGAGGACGGAGGACAACGATTCGTGTAGACGATAAACAAATGGGAGAAAATGCAGTGCTATCGTATAGCGGGAGTGCTTATCGTATAGAAGAGTTACACGATCGTGTAGGAAAAGCTGAACGATCGTTTAGGAAAAACGTATATGATCGTTTAGAGAAATTGTGAGGTAGACGATCGTTTAGACGGAAGAGCTTCTATCATATAGGCTATCGGGCAATCATTTTCACGAATTCTTTTGCGCGGTCGAAAATACTAAATGCACGATACGAAAAATGAAAACGTTTTTCATTTTTAACTCACCGGTTACCATAACCAACACTGCCCACTACCCACGTTCGAACGTGGAAAAATTGGTTAATTATCATATAATTAATCAATCAATTAATTAATAAATATAATCATATTATATTTATATCCTATAATTTGATATCACATATCTATTATAGTGTTTTCTTCTCTACTTGATATAAATCTTATTTATATATAATTTCCTCCAAAATAATGCATCTCATACATTTAGCCAATTATATCATATATAATTAACTAGTCCAATTATATCATATATAATTGAACTTCCTCTTGTCAATTTGAACATTTCAAATTAACCCAAACACTGGTTCTCGACTTTATCCAAGCTACCCAGGGGACCTAATGGACCTGTGGCTCGAAGCTCCAACCGTACGTGAATAGCTGACTAAACTCTTTAGCCACAAGGTCCACCATCCGTTAACTGTCAGTGATTCCACTAAAGACCAACAACTGAACTATTCTTACCACATATATATTTCTGTGTCCATCAGATATAACCAATCATGAGTACAATGATCTTTCACAGATGCTCGTAAGTACAACTGGGCCAATTTACCATTTTGCCCTTGCAGTTACATCTCACTCCTTAAGTACTACTGATTCCTCTAATGAACAATATAACATAGTCCAACTATGTGTGAACACCTCTCGGGCCAAGAGAAGGTGGTGGGCGCCAATCGTTCAAGCCCGGAATCAGTCCTAAGGGATCCATCTATTTACTTACCCCTGCCTCGGGGAAGGAGTGAATTCCATCTTGTGTAGCTGAGTTCTCAGCTCCCAAATCAGACGAATCCCCAAAATGGTAGGTTTGAATCGGCGACCTGGCCATTCGCACCCATACAAATCAAAGGATCGCCCTCAATGGCAGGAGTTCCCAACTCACTTAGGATTGAGGTATGTTACCTATGGTCATTCTAGTGAAGTGAAGTCTCTGTCATGAACGGTGTTATATAACGAGACGTTAACACTTCGTGGTCAGGTCTTATACAAACTCTTTCTATAGAACACCCCTGCTCGCATGTCCCCAACACGAATGATCAGGATCAGACCATCTGTGACAAGTCACAACACTTGTGACCATTCCACAAGTGGGCCCGTCGCTAGCGTTACTAGGATAAGTTTCGCTCCTTTTATCCAGTTACTACAGACCATTTTGGTTACACTCAAAGACATGATCCACTTGTATGTCACCACATACATGCTTGAGTCACATACAGATAACCAGGGATTTTATGTTTATTGGTTTGTGGTAAAGCAAATAAAACAATTAACCGAGCAAAATACAAGATGTGAAGTAAATATCATATATTAACAACACAAGTGTTCGTACATAATGTTTACAAGCTATAGGACACGAGAATTTAGAGCATCAAACCCAACAGTAAGTCTCTAGTATCAACAGCGTTATATACAAAGTTTAGTCATCTCGTGGTCCAGGTCTTATACAAACTCTTTGTATAGAACACCCCCGCTCCACGTCTCCACATGAATGGTCAGGATCTACCATCTGTAGTAGTTTACAATACTTGAAAACCTCTACAAAGTGGGCCGTATCCGTAGTGTCACCAAGATCAGGTATCCCACCTTAATCCTTATACTACAGACCTATTTAGGTTATCACTTAAGGCATGGTTCACTTGTATATCATATATACATGCTTAAGTTCACATAAGATAACCAAGGAGCTTTGTTTATTTGATATGAGTAAATACCAGAATTAAATAAAAATTATTTTATTCATTGAACAATGTGTATCTTTACAAAACAACGAGACTCGGGAGAATTAAGACACCAATCCCAACACTTCAATCATCGACCCAACTTCCACCATACATAACCTCAAGTCAATGCCCGTTTGTAAACTTGTGGGACCGCTAACATCACATTCTTTATCATGGAAAAGCAAACATGAATTTCATCTTTCTTCAAAAGAATGAATTGCGATCCTTCGTGACGATGGAAACGATGTTAGCATCCAATTCAAAACCCTTTGACTAACCTGCTTTGTTGGAACAATCTCTTTTCATGTATCCAAACTGTCCACATTCCCAACAACTCTTTTTTTGCACGAATTCTTTCTTTGTCTTCCATTTGCTAGCTACTAATATTAAATCATCTTGTGAAGTATGTCTTTCACTCTTCAGTCTTATTTCCCCTGAAAAAAGTTTACTTGTACCCTCAACAAAATTTAAATTTTTCTTGATACGAAAGGTACGAAAGGTTCACATCATTCCTTCTCGTACATCAAGATTGGCTTCATGTATTCATAAGAAGGGGAAGTTGACAACATAAGTCTAAGGGTCTTATCTTCATCATCTATCTTCACTCTGATTACCTCCAGCCAGAAATGATGCCACTGAGAATACCCAAATGATATGAGATTTTCGTACCTTCCACCATCCGCAGTGTGTGAAATTGCTCCTTTAGGTACAAATGATTTCAAATGCTTTTTACTTGATGCATTGCTTCAAGCTTCTACCAAAGCTCTTTGGCTCTCAAAATTTCATGCACATTTACAAGAACATTTTGAGTCAAATTTAACTTGACTGCACTTGCAGCTCTCAAATTCATTTCCTCTCAATCTTCATTGCTCATGTTGGACTTCTTAAAACTTTTACTAGAACTATCGTTAAACTCTCCTAAACCACCATCACCACTTAACTCTTCAAAAGTACCACTGTTTGATCTTTATTTCAAAGCCTTGTGTAACCCAGGTTGTATTTGAAGGAACTCATGTGAGGAGAACCTTGAGTAGAAGCGGATCGACCAAATTCTATTAATTATCGAATGTAAAGTTTACACTAAACATACAAATAGATAAACATTTAAATTAAATTACAGCATGCTATTCAAGAAAAAGGGTTTCAAGAATAATTACCTTTGAAGAACCTTTCTTCACGAATCCTCTCTCGAACGGTCACGAACAACTTGAAGACCTTCTTCAAGAATTTCTCGAACCAAAACCCGGACACAACCACAATAGAGTCCTCGGTATTCTCAGGATGAGAATCCAGAAGTGGTGGGCTTTGACTATTTTGGTTAGGAGGAAAAAGTCTTAAGGTGGAAGAAGAAGAAGATTGAGAGTTTTTCACAAACAACTCAGAGATTCAGAACTCTTCTGTAAAACACTTTCTCAAAATGTTCAACAAAATTAGCAACTAGAAGAAGAAAACCTTTTTCTTTTTCTACTTTGCCCAAAAATAACCACCACCCACTAATGTGGGTGGAGAGAAAAGATGCGACAGGGAGTTGTAACTCCCTTCCATATTATTTAAATAATAATAATATAAATATAAATATAATATATACTAATGCGGGTGGAAAAAAAAGATGGGGAAGGGAGTTGTAACTCCCTTCCATATTATTTAAATAATAATAATATAAATATAAATATAATATATACTAATGCGGGTGGAAAAAAAAGATGGGGAAGGGAGTTGTAACTCCCTTCCATATTATTTAAATAATAATAATATAAATATAAATATAATATATACTAATGCGGGTGGAAAAAAAAGATGGGGAAGGGAGTTGTAACTCCCTTCCATATTATTTAAATAATAATAATATAATATAAATAAATATGATAACTATAAATAAATATATTAACTAACTTATCATGATATATTTATATTAAACTATATATTATATCAAACATAACATATAAACTATAGTTTTAATATTGTATCAAATACAATATAAACTATAATTTCTTCTCTATCATATGGCATTTAATATAAATCATATTTATATTAAATTTAACAACTATGAATCCTATTCATAGAAAATATATTCGAATCTCATTGAAATATTAATTTCCTCCCATTAAGCTATAATGTATCAAATACATTATGACAATTATATCATATATAATTGTAACAATTTAATTATATCATATATAATTAAATCCCTCTATTAATTTGAACAATTCAAATTAACCCAAAAACTGATTCTCAACTAAATCCTTTTGAGCTACCAAGGGGACCTCATGGACCTGTAGCTTGAAGCTCCAATGGTACATGAATAATTAATTAAACTCTTTAATTACATTATTCACCATCCGTTAACTATCAGACACTCCACTAAAGACCGACAGTTGCACTCTTCGCACTGCAAATCTGAGTCCATTTGGATATAACCAATCAACAGTACGATGACCCTTCACAAATTGCTCGTAAGTATAGCTGGGTCAAATTACCATTTTTTCTCTGTAGTTACATCTAACTTCTTAAGTACCATTGATTCCTCTAATGAACATAGATCATAGTTCTACTATGACCAAACCCCTCTCGGGCTAGGAGAGGGTGTGGCGCTACATTTATTCAATACATAAAATCAGCCCTTAAGGGAGCAATTTATCAACTTACCCCTGCTTCGGGGAAGGAGTGAATTTCATCTTGTGTAGCTGAGTTCCCAACTCCTTAATCAAACGAATCCCCAAAATGTTAGGCTTGTTGAGTCAACGACTTGGCCACTCTCACCCATACAAATCAAAGGACTGCCCTCATAGGCAACTCACTCATGACTTAGGTCATGTTACCTATGGTCATCCTGGTGAAATGTAAGTCTCTATTATGAACGGTGTTATATAATGAGACTAAACATTTCGTGGTCTAGTCTTATACAAACTTCTTTATATAGAATATCCCCGCTCGCATGTCTAATACATGAATGATCAGGATCAGATCATTTGTAGCACTTTACATTGTAACACCTATAAAGTGGGCCATACTCGTAGTATCACCAGGATAAGGTACCCAGCCTTATCCATCTACTACAGACCATTTAGGTTATCACTTAAACAGGCTCTACCCGTATGTCTCCACATACATGTTTAAGTTATAAAGATAAACTCTGATGTTAGTTTATTGGTTTGTGGTTAATGCAACTAAAATATCACATATTTTATAGACAACGTGAACAAAATATCATAATTTTATTAATCACATAAAGAGTTTGTTCATATAATGTTTACAAACTATAGAACCCTACGAGATTTAGGGTATCAACCTCAATAATCTCCCATTTGACCTAAAGCTAGTGGGGTGTACAATATAATCAAAATACAATGTACATGAATAATAAACTAGGACATAACACGCTTAATACAATATCTCCTGCTTGCCCTAGTCTAGACGTGGCTTGTCCCATAGACCTATACTTTGCAGGTGACCCTCAAACACTATAGCCGTGAGGGCCTTCATAAACGGATCAGCAATGTTGTGCTCCAAAGTTATCTGTGTGAAAATCACGTCCCCTCGATGCACAATCTATCTGATGAGATGATACTTCCGCTCTATATGCTTGCTGCGCCACTATTATCACAATAAAGTGTGATAGGCTTTGACATGTCTGGAATAACTTCCACATTAGTCAAGAATTTCTCGAGCCAAACGACCTCCTTAGCAGCTTCACAAGCTGTTATATACTCAACCTCCATGGTGGAGTCAGCGATGCACCCTTGTTTGGTGCTTCGCCATACTAGTGCCCCTTCGTTAAGAGTAAACACTGATCCTAATATGAATTTCCTAGAATCCCTATCAGTCTGAAAATCAGAGTTCGTGTATCTCGTAAGGATTAAATTCTTAGAACCATACACAAGCATGTAGTCCCTCGTTCTCTGTAGATACTCGAGGATGTTCTTAACGGCTGTCCAGTGATCTAATCTTGGATTAGATTGATATCTACTGACTATCCCCACTGCATAGCATCGTATACATCGAACTAGCCAAGGCAGATGCATAGGGGATCCGTCTCATCTCCTCAACCTCTTGAGGTGACTTAGGACACTGTTCCTTAGACAATGTAGCTCCGTGCCTGAAAGGAAATAAGCTCCTCTTGGAGTTCTGCATTGAATATTTGACAAGAATCTTATCAATATACAATACTTAACACCGTGTTAGCATTTTATTCTTTTGATCTAGAAAGATATGAATACCCAGAACAAACTGAACCTCTCCCAAATCTTTCATTTGAAATTGGGTCACTAGCAGTTCTTAACTCTATTCAATAAACCTACATCATTCTTAATGAATAGGATATCATCTACATACAATACTTGAAAAACTACTGAACTGTTGATGATCTTCTTGTATACACAAGACTTATCAACGTTTTGATCAAAGCCATAATATTTGATTGGAGTATTAAATCTTATGTTCCAAGATCAATATGCTTGTTTCAGTCCATAAATGGACCGATTAAGCTTACAAACCTTTTGCTCTTGACCTTGGATTATGAATCCCTCGGGTTGCACCATATAAATGGTCAACTCAAGATTGCCATTCAAAAAAGCAGTCTTGACATCCATTTACCAAATCTCATAGTCATAATATGAGAAAATGGATAAGAGGATTTGGATAGACTTCAGCATAGAAACAGGCGAGAAATTCTCCTCATAGTTGATTCTCTCTACCTGGGTATAACCCTTTGCCACCAGTCTAGCCTTGAAGGTTTGCACTTTCCCATCAACACCCCGTTTCCTCTTGTAGATCTATTTACAACCTATAGGTTTAACCCCATCAGGTTAATCTACAAGATCTCATATAAAATTGAAGTACATAGACTCCATTTCAAGATCCATCACTTTGATCCATTCATCTCTACCAACATCCTTCATTGCCTTCTTGTAAGACAATGGATCTTCAATTTCGCCATCAACTACCATAGCTAGGATTTCAGTTAAAACCATGTAGTGAATAGGTGGGTTCGCAATCCTCCCACTACGTCGAGGTTCCCTCAACACTTGAGGTAGATTTGACCTACTCGATGAACCTACTTCAACAAGTCTTGTTGAGGTACTAGGCTCTTCAACAACTCTTGTTGAAGATTTATTAGTTTCTTTGGAAATCTCATTCAACACAATTTTACTTCTGGGTTTGTGCTCCCTTATATGGTATTTTTCAAGAAAAGTAGCATTTGTGGATCTAAATACTTTGTTTTCTTTAGGATCAAATAAGTAACCACCTTTCGTTCCCTTGGGGTAGCCTACAAATAGGCACAACCTTGAACGTGATTCCAATTTCTTCAGATTAGCCTCAAGCACATGTGCTGGACAACCCCAGATTCTAAAATGACGTAAACTAGCTTTACGACCATTTCATAACTCCAAAGGTGTTCTGGCAACACTCTTTGAGGGAATGCAGTTCATGATGTACGCTGCAGTCTCCACTGCATAACCCTAAAATGAGTCAGGTAAGAAAACGTAACTCATCATAGACTGAACCATGTCCAATATGGTTTGATTTCTCCTTTCTCATACACCATTTTTCTGATGTGTACCAGGTGTTGAGAGTTGGGATACAATTTCATGATCTATCATATAGTTCTGGAATGTTAAATCAATGATCTCTCCACCTCGATTAGATAAAAATATTTTAGTCGTTATATTTAATGCATTTTCAACTTCAGCCTTGAAATCTTTGAACTTTTCAAAAGATTCAGACTTATGTTGCATTAAATAAACGTAACCATATCTTGAATAATCATCAGTAAAAATGATGAAATATTCATAACATCCCCTAGCTTTTACATTCATCAGATCACAAATGTCTGAATGTACTAGCTCTAGAGGTTCCTTGGCCTTATGACCTTTTCCAGTAAAAGTTCTCTTAGTCATCTTGCCTTCAAGGCATTACTCATACATAGGCGAAGAATTTTCTTCTAAGTCACTTAGAAGTTTATTCTTCACCAACCTTTCAATCCTATTGAGATTAATGTATCGTAGTCTTAGGTGCCAAAGTTGGGCATTTTCCTTAGGAGAAATTCTGTCTTTTATGTTAAGTTATAACAATTTTAAACATCTTAATGTTATGGAGGACATTTGTTGTTAACGATCTTAACACATACAAATTGTTTTCCAGTTTTTCAAAACATATATCAACACCATTCTTTGTAATAAACACTTTATTAAAAGAAAAGTTGATTTGATAATAATGTTTTAATAAACACTTTACGGAAACTAAGTTCCTTTTTAAATCAGGAACTACATATACATCATTCAAAATGAGAAATTTGTTCTGTAAAGTCAACTGAAGACCTCCTACTGCCATAGCTGAGTCGACGTGCCCGGTTCCAATTCGCATCGTCATTTCACCAGCATCAAGTTGCCCCCAGGAACTATTTCCCTGAAATGAAGAACAAACATGGTTAGTGGCTAAAAGGTCAATAATCCAGGTAGAATCATCATTCTCCACTAAACAAATTTCCAAGACAAGCAAATCACATTTACCTTTTTTGGCCTTCTTATTTTCTACCAAATATCTGGGGCAGTTCCTCTTCTAGTGTCATCCTGGTTGCAATGAAAATATTTTCCCTTGCCAACCCTGACAAGTTGTCTACCCCTTGGTGCAGCAACTTCTAGGTTAGCAACAACCTTCCCCTTTCCACCATTCTTCTTCTTCCACTTTTTGGTGCCGGAGGAAAAAGGTACAAACTTAGTTCCAGAGGTCGAACCTTTGTGGAACTTTTATGAAGATGAAGAACCATTTGCTTTAACCTTTTTCTCCTTGCTTTTCAACAAGGATTGAAAAGTCTGTAGCTCGTTGATAACGGGCAAAAATGCACGTTATTACAATGCAAATAAGTAAAACAATGAGGGAATGCGATGATAAAAATACATAAAGCCATGTCTAAAAAGCGGTAAACTAAGAATATTGTGATCGCATGCGCCCATCGCATAAAAGCAGCTAATTTACTTATTTTGTGCAGGAAAAATGCGTTGACGCAAAGCAAATTGTGATCCAATGAATTCGGCGACTGCGTGCATTACAAGATTGTGACTGCAAAGCCATGCGATCGTATGCGCTCGTGAGAATTTGCTCAAGCAGGTGGCCACATAAAGACGACGCATCAAGGTGAAAGCATAATAAATCATGATGGGACGGAAAGCTGATGACCATCGAATCTGAATTTAGTTGACAAGCCGTTAACAACACACTATAGCAAGTACATTCAACTTTTCGATGACCATTAATCGGCGTATCAGATGGAAGATTTAGTGACCTCCTATCATTGCAATCATTAGAAAGAAAAGCTTCTTCACCTTGAGCTCTATAAATACTGAAGGCCACCATCGATAAAAGATTTCGTCACATACAGAAGATAGATCATATACGAATTAGATAGCCGTTAGTCTGTAGTTATTCATATACTTAGAAGGCGGAGGCGAGCGAAGAGAAGAAGACGCCGAGAGATCATTCCTGGCTAGCTCGAAAGACTGTCGGGAAGCGCTATAAATGGAGAGAGTGCCGATACTTGTGAGAGCAAGGATATTCTTCTGGACAGAGTAGAGTAAAAAGACAGTGTAAAAGCCACGAGAAACAAGACATTGCTACCAGGCTTCTTATCCCTACTTTCCATTGTTGTTTTGTATTCTGACTTTATTTATAAAATGGAATTCTCATCTCAACATTTGTTCAATCACTTCACATTTCGCATGAGTAGCTAAATTTTCGAATGAGTTGAGAAGTACTTAGTTAGCATGACCTAGGATCTTCACTTTATGTGATCATCTTATCTTATATATGCGTTATTCACCCTTTAGAGATACTTGAGAGAGTAGTCTAAAGAAAAAATCTAGGCTTGAGAGAGTCAGGTTAGAATTTAGGCTTGAGAAAGTCAGATTAGAACCGCATAAGCAAGAGATAGAAACTTAGACATAAGTTATGTTTTCTATTACGCATCACATGCACCCTAGAAATAGGATATGATAGTATGCATTCACCTTGTATATGTGTGTATCATTCATCATCGCATAGAAAAAATAGAGGCTTAGACATAAGTCCTATCGACATTATCGTATACATCACATGCATCCTAGAAATAGGAATTATGACATTTGCATTAAGGGATGACATTCTGATTATGTGTGTGTAGCATGATCGCATAACTTGAACGCAATCTTAGGAAGTGTTAACTAAACCCCTTCCCAACCCGTTCATCGCATACTCATTGTATTCTCAATTTCATCAACTCTTTACTTGAATCCGTCACATCGAATTTATACTTAAACAAAACACCAACCAAACTTATTTGTTTTTGACACCGCAAAGGAATCAATTTTACTGACGCATAGTAACTTAATAGTCCCTGTGTTCGACCCTGGACTTATCAGGAAACCTAGTAAGATTTATACTTGGGTTTTTATTAGGAAAACTTGCATGTGCAATGCATAAATCATCATCGCAATTTCATACCATTATTTCATCACATTTACAACACATCACTCGTTGAGCAGGGTAGTCAGGTTGTACTTAATCCTGTTCAAAATAGCATTGCTATGAAAGTACAGGAAACTTTCAGTAAAAGATTCCAGTATAATGCTAACCTAGTTGGCCTCATCAATGCTTGACTCGTTCATCTCCGCCATGTTGAAGTGGATCATCACGTTGAGAACGTGTTTTTGAACATATGCCTCCTCTTGCATACGGGCAATGAAGATGTACTTGAGAGCGTCGTGTTTGAGTTGTGCAGACGGTTGTCCAAACATTCCCCTCAGGGACTCCATGATCCCACGGGCTGTGAGCATGAGCTTATGCTTCTTGACCAAAAATTCGTTAAGGCTTGCCAAGATATACGCTCGAGCCTTCTCGTTTACCCTTTTCTAACGCTCGTATGCTTTCCAAACGTTTCGAGGAGCATTGAGGTGGAATGGGAGGATTTTCCTCCATCAGGACAAAATGCAGGTCATTGATGATTAAAATAGCGTTGATCATGTTTTTCCAGCTAGCATAGTTCTCGCCAATTAATTTATCGACGACAAGTAAATTAAGAGTAGCAGTAGCCATTTTAAATTTGCTGAAAAAGAACAAACTTATTTTAGTCTACTTGTATTAATCACTTTTAAGAAAACCAATCAAGTTTTAGCAAAATAATCTAGTGTACCTTAAGTGACATCTATTTTGTAATGATGCTTCAGTGAGGTAGGACAAAAGTCACCGTAGGGTGATCAAGTGCCCCTTCACTAAAATGAGACATTCTCAACCATTAGACAACAACAACCCCTTGTAACTCTAACTAATAGTCACCATTGTTCGGTCTAGAATTTTTTAACATCCTTAACAATTCTGTGTAAGTGTAACCCCTCATTTTAGGTTCTAGAGTCTCGCCTTAATGAGCCAACCGTAGGAAAAAGTCGATTGGAATAAGAGACTAAACTAACCCTATCCATTTTTTGAGATCAAATAAAGCGTCATGCAATACAACCATCCTTTAGGGGGACACCCACGATGCCTTGAGGCGATGCATGAAAGTTTATCCAACCTAATGAGAGAGACCGAGGGATGTGTTGTCACACGTCCCGCTCTCACTTACTATAAACAGTCTCTCCATTCATCTTATTATTGACCTAGCCAAATGGCACCTGTAGGGGGACACCCATGGTGCCTTGAGGCCGAGAGTAGATCTCACGGTGTGAACTTTTAGGGAGAAACGTGTAGAGGTAAAAAAATGAAGTATCATATACCCTATTTTCCTCTTACTGAGTCTTCTACCTAGGGTTAATTAACTTAGGAAAATCTGGCTACTGATTCATCTAATTGTTTGTTTAATTTACTTAAAAATAACTCTTGTCTTTGATGATTAAACAATTTTGATTCAAGTCTCATTAAACTCTTTAATTGACTTTCATCAAACTTGCATGCATGTAACAAATCTATCTAATTCACCTTTCTAGGTAGGTTCCTAGGTAGGGGTGCGATGTTTCCATCGACTTAAGTACCCCAGCCTAGCCAGAACCCACCTTAGACAAAAGGTCCCTTATAGATACATTTGTTACATATTTAATCTTTTATTAATAATCAATTAAATCCTATTAAACCAGTTTAAAAGATTAAACTTAGATTTCTAATCTTATTAGAAACGTGATCTTAGGTCTATCTCAATCATATTTTATAACAATTTTAAAAAATGATTATAGCCTAAGGTTTGCATGCAAATTTTTATCATTGATTTTAATTCTAATTTCATTTAATTATAAAATTTATAAATAAATGAAACAATTAAAACCAACCATTACATGATAGACATACATAAGTTAATTATAACATTTATAAATTAACCTAAGGTAATGTCATGCTTCATGCAATGTTCATTCATTACTAATATATAACATTTATATAATTAAGTAATGAATCATGCTATAGCATACATTCCATACAACCATTCAACCATATATTATATACTTATAATATAAATGATGCATGAGCATGCTTTATGTAACTTAAATCATGCACACTAGTATATTATAAAACTTATAATATAAAATGATGCATTAAAATAAATGCATAACCTATGGTGGGTTTTAAAACTATATGACATACATTATGGCATATAATAAAAAACATACATCACATGTATATTTATATTAAAAGTTGATGGACTGGGATAAAACCTCTCTAAACAAGATATTAAAAGGCTAACTATTACAAAATTTTGAGCCAATCAGTTCGGAACAGGTGAACCGGGTCTTGAACTGCTCCTCAAAGAACACTTTGTAGTTGATTGTGTAGGAAACACACCATGCGTCGAACAACTAAGTTTTGAGTATGAAATACTATGTGATCATGTAGCTAATGACTATGTGATGAGCATGATAGTCTATGCAATCGTGTAACACATAAGCATGCGTCGAGTATCCAATACCGTGTGATCGTTCAACAAGTGAGCGCCTATGCGATCATGTAGCCAATGCAACACGATCGTGTAGCAAACTCTACACGATCGCGTAGTATTAGCTATGCGATCATTTAGCAAAGGCTATATGATCGTGTGGCTAACTCTACATGATCACATAACAAAAGCTACCCAATGCGGTAACCTCTGTTTCGTCTTCTCCATCGAAACACCAATCTGCAACCCTAGTTGGTTTTGTAATAAATAGCTTTACTTTTCCCATTTTTTAGGCTAATCATCCCGATCTATTGATTCTTGATGAATGTACATGTGATGTATGTTTATTTATATGTCATAAAGTATGTCATATAGTTTTAAAACCCAGCATAGGTTATGCATTTGTCATGCATCATCTTTATATTATAAGAGTTATGATATAGTAGCTTGCATGACTAAAATTACTTAAAGCTTGCTCATGCATCATATAATATAAGAGTTATAATATATGCATGTATTAAGCATATCCATGCATCATCTTTATATTATAAGTGTTATAGTATAAGGGTGTATGGGAGCATATATGCTTAGTTCATTACTCGTGATATATAAAAGTTATATATTAGTAATGAATGAACATTGCATGAAGCATGACACTTAGGTTTATTTATAATAGTTATAAATGCCTTGTGGATGTCTAGCTTAGCAATGTGGTTGATTTTGATTGTTTCATTTTTTATAAGTGTTATAATTAATGAAATTAGAATTAAAATCAATAAGAAAGAGTAGCATGTAAACTTAGGCTTTAATCATTTTTTAAAAATAGTTTTAAAATTTGATTGAGATAGACCTAAGATCACGGTTCTAATGAGATTAGATACTTTAGTTTAATCTTTTACATTGGTCTAATAGGATTAAATTGATTTGAATAAAAGATTAAATTTGTAATAAATCTATCTATAAGGGATCTTGTCTAAGGTGGGGTTTAGCTAGGCTGAGGTATTTAAGCTGACAGAAATGGAACACCCCTACCTGGGAACCTACTTGGAAAGGTGAATTAGATAGATTTGCTACAAGCATGCAATTGTTGACTAAAAGTAAGTGTTTAATGAATGTCGATCAAAGTTGTTTAACTTTCCAAAGTAAGTGTTACTTTTGGCAAACTTAAACAGTCACTTAGTAAAAATAATTAACTGTATTTTTCTAAGTAAATTAAAACCTAGGTTGTTAAAATACTCAGTGGGAGGAAAAGATGTATATGATATGTCAATTCTACTCACGTTTCTCCCTTAATGTTCACACCGTGAGATTCATGCTTGACCTCGTGGCACCTTAGGAGTGTCCCCCCTTTGGATGGTGTTTCCATGAGTCAATATCAAGGTGAATGGAGAGAGTATTTATAGTAAATGGGAGAAGAATGTGTATCAATATGTCCTGCGGTCTCTTTCATTGGTTTGCACCGTGAGACCTTTTTGCACAGCCTCGAGGCGCCCTGGCCTTCAAATGGTTTGTGAAGTTGGTCAATATCAAGGGGAACTCCAGAAATGGATAGGGTCGCTTTAGCTTTTGCTCCAATCAATTTTTCTCTTCAGTTGGCTACTTGAGGCGGAACTCTAGGATCTAAAATGAAGGGTCATACTTACAGGAAATTGTTAAGCAAGTTAATGATTTCTTGACCAAATCAATGATGGTTAATCGTTATAGGAATAGGAATTATTATGGTATAATGGTTATTTGAGAGTGTCTCAATTCAATAGAGGGATAAATTGACTACCCTTTGGTGGCTTTTATCCTAAACCACTGAAGTGTCATTGCAAAACTAGATTATTATGGGGTTCATTTAGATTTTTCTAAACCTGATTGGATTTGTTTTAAAAGAGTTATGCTAAAATCTAACGTAGATTAATATGTTTGTTTTTTCAGCAAAATGTCAATGTTTGATTTTTTGTTAGTTGCCTTTTCTACTTTGACTGACTTTACTTACATGACGTGGAAAAAGTCTATTAAAACACTTTTCGTGGCAAACGACCTCAAATTTGTCATGTTTGAGGATTGTCCTCAAGTCCCAACCCCTGATGGATTGCGAATTGTTCGTAATGCATATGAGGTGTGGATGAAGGCTAATTCGAAGGCCAGACTTCACATTTTGGCAAGTATACCTGATGCATTTTCCAAAAGGGTTGAGAACATGGTCATTGCACGTGATATCATGGACTCGTTGCAAGAATTGTTTGAACGTAAGTTCTCACTTTTTAAGCAAAATGAGATTGATGATAATGAAACCAATAGTGTCAGTTCCCAAGATAATCTCCAGTTCTTATTGAATGTCAAGGGACTAAGAGAGAAAGCAATTATTGCTTACTCTGATGAACTTCATCGACGAGAATTGTTCTCTGAAATGACACTTGGAGTTTATAATTGTTGGGGTTGATGCCCTAAATCTCGTAGGGTCCTGTAGTTTGTAAACACATATATGAACAAACATTTTGTGATGAAATAATATGAGATATTTTATTCACTTCTGTCAATGAAATATGAGATATTTTAGTTGCATTAACCACAAACCAATAAATTAAGATCCCTGGTTATCGTTGTAACTTAAGCATGTATGTGGAGACATACAAGTGGATTGTGCTTTAAATAATAACCTAAATGATCTGTAGTATATGGATAAAGGAGGAAAACCTTATCCTGATGACGCTACGAGTGTGGCTCGCTTTGTAGATGTTACAAGTGTTGTAAAGTGCTACAAATAGTCTAATCCTGACCATTCATGTATTAGAAATGCAAGCAGGGATGCTCTATACAAAAGAGTTTGTATAAGACTGGACGACGAAATGTTTAGTTTATTTATATAAAGTCGCTCATGACAGAGACTTTCATTTTACTAGGAGGACCATAGGTAACATAACCTTAATCCTGACTGAGTTGGGAACTCCTGCCTATGAGGGTGGTCCTTTGATTTGCATGGGTGCGAGTGGCCAAATTGCCGACTCAAACCTACCACTTTGAAGATTCATCTGATTGGGGAGCTAGAAACTCAGCTACACAAGATGGAATTCACCCATTCCTCGATTCAGGGGTAAATAGATAAATTGCTCCTTTAAGGGCTGATTCCGAAGCTTAAAAAATGTGGTACTTAAGGAGTTCGATGTAATTACAGGGGCAAAATGGTAAATTGGCCTGACTGTACTTACGAGCGATTTCTGAAGGGTCATCGTACTATTGATTGGTTATATCCAATGGACACATAAATATATCTGTAGTGCGAAGAGTGCAACTGTCGATCTTTAGTTGAATGCCCAGCAGTAATGGATGGTGGATATTGTGATTAAAAAGTTTAGTCAGTTATTCATGTATCGTTGGAGCTTTAAGTTACAAGTCCATAAGGTCCTTTGGTAGCTCAATGGATTCATGTTGAGAAACAGTTTTTGGGTTAGTTTGAAATGTTCAAATTAACAAGAGGAAATTTGATTATATATGATACAATTAAATTACTTCAATTATATGTGATATAATTGATTTGATGTATTAGATACATTAATTGGAGGAATTATTATTAAATGCCATAAAGGAGAAAAAGAACTATGGTTTATATATTGCATGAGATGTGATATTAAAACTATAGGTTATGAATATATTTTTTATTTGTATTTATATCAATTATGGGATAATTGGCTTCGGTTTTTTCTCCTAATAACCAACTTAGTGGGAAGTTGTGATCAGTTATGGTAATTGATAAATAAAATGAAAATATTTTTCATTTTTTCATTATGCGATTGATAACAATTGATAATCATATACATAAAAAAAAAAGATATGCGATAGCTTGAGAGCATAAACAATCGTGCATCGAGTTTGCTATATGATAGACACTCGTTTTCTAAACGATCGAGTACACAGTCTACACGATAGACTCCAGATTTCTCCCACTTATTTGATTGTCTATACGATCTGTCACACCGAGAATACCAAGGTTGCCTCTTGGTGGTGTCCGCTTATTGTTCGAGGTTGAGTGCTATTTGATCCTGTTCGAGGAGATTGTTGAGGCGTGACGTTCGTGCTATTGAACGTTTGTAGTGTTAGATCGAGAGAAACAAGAAGAAGCGTTCTTCAAGGTTCACTTGATCTTTAGAATTTTCATTTGAAAACATGCTGTAATTTTAAGTTTATGCATAACTATTGTTGTTTGATTTAAATATGTATGTTTTGTCATAATGGGGTTTGGAACGATCTTGCTTCCGCTCATTAGTTCTCTTTGTATAGAGTTCCTTTAATTGGTATCAGAGCCAGATTGTTCTGATAGTCCAAATTCCATTGATGCATCGAATTACATTTACAGCCTTGGTGGGTTTTATGTTGTTTGCAATGCGTTTAAACATTAGATGTCGTTGTGGATTTGAATCGATGGATGTTTCGGGATGATTACCTCTGTTTATTAAAGCTTTGTTTATGTTTCAAGTCAATTTATAAGGGCCCCTGTGTTTTTGGGCATAATGATATTGCTATCGAGTCTGTATTCAAAGTGTTTGAGTCTGTGAGAGTCGTTCATGAAGAAGCTTCAAAGCATCTAGATGTCGTTCTAATAGGGGAAGAAGACCAAGGGTTGGTCGCATCGTGTAGCCCAGGCTAAACAATTGTTTATATTTGGCTATGCAATCGTGTAGAAAAGTTCTCTTGATCGCGTAGTATTTGCATAACGGTCACATGGCTGATGTTACGTGATCGGGTAAAGAGTTTACTCGATCGTGTTGCGTTGGCTACTTGATCGTGTAGACGCTGAGGTAAATGATCATTGAGTTTATAATACTCGTCACATGGTAGGTGCACGCACTAAACGATTGAGTCAGCCAGCATGCTTCATCACATAGTCACTGGCTACTCGATTACTTGGTATACAACACTTGACGCTTGCTTCATGATCATTTAGACGATCATGCTTCACTGCATAGTTGTCGTCTACTTGATTGTTTAGGCATGCATTACACGATGTGCGTTGCACGATCGTGTGGCCTTCATGCTTCATCGCATAGTCATATTCACACGATCCATGCTACACGATCGTTTATGATCATTCAACGTTAATAAACTGATCAACAATCGACCTGCTAAATACGATGAAAAGCAGCTTCACCTGGTAGTTCAAGACCTAATTCGTTTGTTTGGACCGGTTGGCTCGTTAGGTTTTGTAATAGATAACTTTACTCCTGTTTCTAGCTAATCATCCTAGTCCAATTGATTCTGAGAATGTACAATGTGATGTATATTTATTTATATGTCATAAAAGTATGAATATGTTTTAAAGCCCACCATAGTGATGACATTTATCATACATCATCCTTATATTATAAGTGTTATGATATATAGCTTTGCATAACTAAAATACTCTAAAGCATGCTCATGCATCAATAATAATAAGAGTTATAATATATGCATGCATTAAGCATATTCAACATCATCTTTATATTATAAGTTTATTGTATAAGGGTGTATGAAGCATGATATGCTTGGTTCTATTCACTAGTTATATAAGATATATATATAGTAATGAATGAATATTGCATGAGGCATGACACATTAGGTTAATTTATAAAATTTATAAATTACCTTATTCAACTTAGCAATGTGGAGGTTTTAGTTGTTTCTTTATAAAGTTATAATAAGAAATTAGAACTAAAACAATAAAGAAAGACATGCATGCAAACTTAGGTTTAATCATGTTTTAAAAGAGTTTCTAAAATTTGATTGAGATAGACCTTAAGATACACGGTTCTAATGAGTATTAGAAATGTATGTTTAATCTGTTAAATCGTTTAATAGATTAAATTGACTAATAAAAGATTAAATATGTACCAAATCTATCTATAAGGGACCTTTTGTCTAAGGCGGGTTCTATCTAGGCTGGGGTTCTTAAGCTGATGGAAACGGAATACCCCTACCTGGGAACCTACCTAAAAAGGTGAATTAGATAGAATTGATGCATGCAAGCAAATTTGATGATAGTATGTTAAAGTGTTTAATAAGTCTTGATTTGAACTTGTTTAATTATCAAAAGCAATAGTTATTTTTTTTAGCAAATTAAACTCACTTTTAGAAAAAATCAGTAGCTGGATTGTCTAAGTTAATGAATCCTTAAGTAGAACATTCAATGGGAGGTACTTAAGGTATATGATACTTCACTTATACCACTATACGTTTCTCCCTAAAGTTCACATCGTGAGATCTATCCTCGGTCTCGTGGCACCCTGGGACTGCCCCTCTAAAGGATGGTGTTTGGGTAGGTCAATACCAAGGTGAATGGAGAGAATGTTCATAGTAAGTGGGAGCAAGACGTGTGACAACATATCCCACGATCTCTCTCATTAGGTTGGATAACGTTTTGTGCATCGCCTTGGGGCACCCTGGGAGTGTCCCCCTAAAGGATGGAAGTTTTGCACAACTCTTTATCTGATCTCCTGAAAAGGATAAGGTTGCTTTAGTCTCTTGTCCTAATATGCTTTTTCCCTGCAGTGGGCACATTAGGGCGAGACTCTAGGGCCTAAAATGGTGACTGTTAGAGTCAGTTACAAGAGTTTTTTCTGTCTAATGGTTGAGAATATCTCATCCCAGTGAAGAGGCACTTGATCACCCTAACGGTGACTTTTGTCCTGCCTCGCTAAGGCATCAATTCAAAATAGATGTCTTTTCACTTAGGATACAATAGAACTATTTTGCTAAAAACTAAAATTAGTGAAGTGGTAATGCAAGTAGACTTATTAAGTTTTTTTCTAGTTTTCAGCAACTTTTAAATTATGGCAACCACGATATTAGCTTTATTAACCGCCGCCAAACTAACTGGCAACAACTATGCTAGTTGGAAAAACTCAATACTCACAATACTAATCATCGATGACCTTTGATTCGTCCTTATGGAGGAGTGTCCTCTATTCCACCTCATACTGCTGCTTGAAGTGTTCGAGACACGTATGAGCGATGGACACAAGTGAACGAGAAGGCTTAAGCGTGTATCTTAGCCAGCATAAACGATGTCTTGGCCAAGAAGCATGAGCCCATGATCACTGCATTTGAGATCATGGAGTTCTTGAAGGGAATGTTCGGTAACCATCCAGGCAGTTTGAGTATGACGCTCTAAAGAGCATCTTCAACTCCAAAATGAAGGAGGGTACATCTGTTCAAGAACATGTTCTAAACATGATGGTCCACTTTAATGTGGTGGAGATGAATGGGGCCCGCATCGATGAGGGCAGTCAGGTTAGCATTATTCTGCAAATGTTGCCAAAAAGCTTCCTACACTTCATAGCAATGCTGTTCTGAACAGGGTTGATTACACCCTTACAACTCTCTTCAATGAGTTGCAGATGTTCGAATCCTTGTTGAAAAGCAAGGAGAAGATAGTTGGTGAGGCAAATGTTGTTTCATCATCTAAAAAGCTCCATCGAGGTTCGGCCTCAGGAACTAAGTCTGCACCTTCTTCTACCGGCACTAACAAGTGGAAGAAGAAGAAGGGTAGTAAGAGGAAGGGGAAGGCACCGACTAACCCACAACATAGCGAAGTAGGCAACCAATGCCGGTTGAAAAAGAAAAATGTTTCACTGCAACCAGGATGGGCACTGGAAACGGAACTGTCCACATTGGTTAAAGGAGAGGAAGAAGGCAAAGGTCAAGCCAAACACGGTGAATGTGATTTATTGGTTTTAGAAACTTGTTTAGTGGAGAGTGATGATTTTGCCTAGGTTATAGACTCTGGGGCCATTAATCATGTTTGTTCTTCTTTTCAGGGGATTATATCCTGGCGGCAGCTTGAGGCTGGTGAGATAACGATGTGAGTAGGCACTGGGTATGTCGTCTCAGCTGTGACAATGGGAGGCCTCCGATTGACTTTACAGAATAGGTTTATCATTTTGAATGATGTATATGTTGTTCCCGAGTTAAAGA
This sequence comes from Benincasa hispida, assembly GCF_009727055.1. Classification (NCBI taxonomy): domain Eukaryota; kingdom Viridiplantae; phylum Streptophyta; class Magnoliopsida; order Cucurbitales; family Cucurbitaceae; genus Benincasa; species Benincasa hispida. The sequence continues at coordinate 61,907,599 of NC_052352.1, read as the reverse complement.
GGAACTTGATTTTTGTAATGTGTTTGCTTGAATGTAAATACACTCTTAACTTTTCTATGAATAAAGTGTTTATTCTAAAAGATGGTGTTGAGATATGTTCAGCTTTGCTGGAAAATAATTTGTATGTGTTAAGACCGTTAGCAACAAATTCCCTTCATAACATATAAATGTTTAAAACTGTCGTAACTCAAAATAAACGATTTAAACTTTCTCCTGAAGAAAATGCCCAACTTTGGCACCTTCGATTAGGGCATATCAATCTCAATAGGATTGAGAGATTGGTGAAGAATGGACTTCTAAACGAGTTAAAAGAAAATTATTTACCTGTGTGCGAGTCATGCCTTTAAGGCAAGATAACTAAAAGACCTTTTATTGGAAAAGGTTATTGAGCCAAAGTGCCTCTAGAGTTAGTACATTCCGATCTTTGTGGTCTGATGAATGTGCGAGCTAGGGAAGGCTAGGAGTATTTCATCACTTCTACTGATGATTATTCAAGGTACGAGTATGTTTATTTGATGCAACATAAGCGAGAATCTTTTGAAAAGTTCAAAGAGTTCAAGGCTAAAATTGAAAACAATTAGATAAAGGGATTAAGACACTTCGATCTGATCGAGGTTGAGAGTTTTTGGATTCTGAGTTCCAGAACTATTTGAAAGAACATGGAATCGTTTTCCAACTTTCAGCACTTGGTACACCTCAACATAATGGTGTATCATAGAGGAGAAACAGAACCTTATTAGACATGGTTCGGTCGATGATGAGTTATGCTTCCTTATCGGACTCGTTTTGGGGTTTTGCAGTAGAGACTGCAGCTTATATCCTCAATTGTGTTCCTTCCAAGAGTGTTGCATGAAGTTGTGGAACGGGCATAAAGCTAGTTTGCATCACTTCCGCATTAGGGTTTCCCAGCATATGTGCTTGAGGCTAATCCTAAAAAATTGGAACCACGTTAGAGGTTATGCCTATTTGTAGGCTACCCCAAAGGAACACGAGGGGGTTACTTTATGATCCTAAGGAAAACAAGGTGTTTGTGTCGACAAATGCTACCTTCCTTGAGGAGGATCATATAAGGGAGCACAGTCCACGAAGTAAAATTGTATTGAGTGAACTTTCCAAAGAAACTACTGAAACTTTGACAAGAGTTGTTGATGAGCTTGCTACATCAACAAGATTTATTGATGGAAGTTCATCTAGTAAGTCAAATCCACCTCAAAAGTTGAGGGAACCTCGATGTAGTGGGAGGGTTACGAACCCATATGTTTGCTATATGGGTTAATTGAAATCCTGGCTATGGTAGCCAATCGCGAGGTTGAGGATCCATTGTCTTACAAGAAGGCAATGAAGGATGTTGATAGAGATTAATGGGTCAAAGCAATGGATCTCGAGATGAAGTCTATGTACTTCAACTCAGTATGGGATCTTGTAGATCAACCTGATGGGGTTACACCTATAGGTAAAAGGAAATGGGGTGCTGATGGAAAGGTGCAAACCTTCAAGGCTAGACTTATGGCAAAGAATTATACCCAAGTGGAGGGAGTTGACTATGAGGAGACTTTCTCACCTGTTGCCATGTTTAAATCTATCTGCATCCTCCTGTCCATTGCCTCATATTATGACTATGAGATATGGAAAATGGATGTCAAGACTGACTTTCTGAATGGTAATCTTGAGGAGACCATTTATATTGTGCAAACCGAGGGATTCATAGCCCAAGGTCAGGAGCAAAAAGTTTGCAAGCTGAATTGGTCCATTTATGGACTGAAACATGTATATGATACTAAGGTATAGAGTATGCCCTAGTTTATTGTATATTGTACTTGTTTTTTCATGTATTGTACATTAGTCTCCCGAGGCATTAGAACAAGTGGGAGATTATTGGGATTGGTGTCCTAATTCTCCCAGAGTCTCATAGTTTGTAAACTTTATACACATTGTTATCAATAAGATAAGAGTTATTTTATTTTTATTTACTCATATCCAATAAACAAAGATCCATGGTTATTGTATGTAAACTTAAGCATGTATATGAGATATACAAGTGGATCATGCCTTAAGTAATATCCTAAAAGGTTTGTACTATAAGAATATAAGAGGGATACCTTATCCTGGTGACACTACGGATACAACCCGCTTTGTAGAGGTTTACAAGTGTTGTGAACTACTACAGATGGTCTGATCTTGACCATTCATGTGGACCACGAGATGATTCGTCTCTTTATATAATGTCGTTCATACTTGAGACTTACATGTCACTTAAATGACCATAGGTGACATGACCTTAATCCGGAGTGTTTTAGGAACTCTTGCCTTTGAGGATTTGTCTGATTTTTGGGGATTTGTCTGATTAGGGAGCTGGGAACTCAGTTACACAAGACGGAATTCACTCCTTCCCCGAAGTAAAGGTAAGTAGATAGATTGCTCCCTTAAGGGTTGATTCCAGGTCTTGAACATAGTGGCCAAATCCTCTCTTTGGAAGAGAGAACTCAGTCATAGTAGGACTATGACTTATTATTCAATAGAGGAATTAGTGGTACATAAGAAGTTAGATGTAACTACAAGGGCAAAATGGTAAATTAGCCCAGCTATACTTACGACCGATTTGTGAAGGGTTAACTCACTGTTGATTGGTTGATATGGACATAAAAATATATCTGTAGTGAGGAGAGTACAACTGTCGGTCTTTAGTGAAGTGCCCGACAGTTAACGAATGGTGGATCTCGTGACTAAAGAGTTTTGTCAGTTATTCATGTACCGTGGAGCTTTAAGCTACAAGTCCATAAGGTCCCCTTAGTAGCTCAATGGATTCAAGTTGAGAATCAGTTCTTAGGGTTAGTTTGAAGTGTTCAAATTAACAAGAGGAAATTAAATTATATATGATATAATTGATGTGATGTATGAGATACATCAAGTGGAGGATTAATGTAAATATAATTTACATTAAGTACCATAAAATAGAAAAAGAACAATGGTTTGTATGTTTCATGAGATGAAATATTAAAACTATAGGTTATAAATATAATATGGTAAGTTGGTTATCATATTCATTTATAGTATATTAATTATTTGATAATTAAATCTTTTTCTCTAATAACCGATTGAGTGGGAGGTTATTGGTGGTTTTATGGTAACCGTGAGATAAAAGAGAAAAATGTTTTTCTAAAAATTAGGGGTTGCCTCATTTGGAAATAACTCACGGTGAAGCTATCAAGTGAAAGTGTTTCATCAGCTGATCATAGCTAAACGATCAAGTGGCTAAGTCTATACGATAGGCTGCCATTTACTAAACAATCGAGCACATCGTCTATACAATAGACAACTTCCTATCTCCCACTTACTCAATCGTCTACACGGTTGTTGTCCTCTAGTCTCTTCCTCAAGCCAAGATCATACAGAGCCCACAATCCTGGATTCTCACATCGAGAATACCAAGGTAACTATTGTGGTGGTGTATTCACTCACTCCATGAATCGAGTGTGACTCGATTGTTTTTGTTGAGGCTGTTCATTGTGTTCGTGCTGTGTACCGGTCATTGCATTCGAGGGCTGCGTTGCTGTTCTTGGACGCTTGGAGACTGATCGAGGGATTCTTGAAGAATGTTTCTTCAAAGGTATGCATACTCTACCCCTTGATACTCTTATTAGCATACTATAATTTCTAGATTTGCATGACCTGTTAGTTTCCATTCTTGTACTGTAATTGATTGTGTTCAACTCAAATCAAATTTGGAACGATCCTTCCGCTGCTCATGGAAATCCTCGTGTTTGATTTCTTTCAATTGGTATCAGAGAAAGGTTGTTCTGATATTCCAAATTTCATTTTAGTTTTGAACTTCTTTTATAGTCATGATGGGTTTTATGGTTTCTGCGTTGCGTTTAGAGGTTAAATGCGTTTGTGGATATGTTGATGAATGCTTACAGGTTAATTACCTCTTTTTAAAGCTTTCTTTTCGATTACAAAGTGTTAAATTGTAAGGGCCCCTACGTTTTTTGGCATAATTAACAAGCAATCGAGTCTGTAATTTAAAGTGTTCGAGTTTGTAAACGATATCCTACTCATTGGGAATGATGTAGGTTTACTGACTACAGTTAAGAACTGGCTAGCGACCCAATTCCAAATGAAAGATTTGGGAAAGGCTCTGTTTGTTCTTGGGATTCAGATCTTTTGGGATCGAAGGAACAAAGTGCTAGCACTGTCTCAAATACTCGATGCATAACTCCAAGAGGGGCCTTTTGCCTTTTCGTCATGGAGTTACATTGTCTAAGGAGCAATGTTCTAAGACACCTCCAGAGGTTGAAAAAATGAGATGAGTCCCATATGCATCTGCCATTGGTAGTTTGATATATGTGATGTTATGTACTAGACCTGACATCTGCTACACTGTGGGGATAGTCAGTAGATATCAGTGTAATCCAGGACAGGGTCACTGGACTGCCGTAAAGAACATTCTCAAGTATCTTCGAAGAACGAGGGACTACATGCTTGTGTATGGCTCTAAGGATTTGATCCTTACAAGATACACAGACTCTGATTTTCAGACTAATAAAGATTATTGAAAATCCACTTTAGGATCAGTGTTCACTCTTAACAGAAAAGCTGTAGTGTGGCAAAGCACTAAGCAGGGGTGCATCCCTGATTCCACCATGGAGGCCGAGTATGTAACGGCTTGTGACTTGCCCTAGTCCAGCCCTGGCGGTCCCGTAAACTCATGCTCTGAAGGTGACCCTCAAACACTGTAGCCGTGAGAGCCTTCGTAAACGGAATCAGCAACATTGTGCTCTGAAGCCATCTTCGTGACTGTTACGTCCTTTTCAATGCACAATCTCTCTGATGAGATTGTATTTCTGCTCGATATGCTTGTCGTGCTTGTGACTCCTAGCTCTCTGGAATTCGCCACAACACCACTATTATCACAATAAAGGGTGATGGGTCAAGACATGTGGAACAACTTCAGATCAGTTAGGAACTTCCTGGGCCAAACGACCTGCTTAGCAGCTT